>NC_056747.1:1236974498-1236988470 GCF_019279795.1 Protopterus annectens
TACATGAACTCCAAGAGGAACTAATCCCTCAAATAAAACAGCTATACAATCTCAGCCTCACTACAGGATATGTGCCCACAGAATGGCATACAGCAACAGTGGTCCCACTCCACAAAGGTGGAGCCTCTACGGACCCTGGAAACTATCGCCCCATAAGCCTGACTAGCTTAGTCTGCAAGACTATGGAGAGGATCATCATGGAGCTCATAAACAAAGACATTGGGGACCTACAGACACTAGATCCTACCCAGTTCGGCTTTGTCAAGGGCAGATCCTGCCTTTTGAACCTGGTTGACTTCTTCGAAACAGTCACCAAAGCCATAGATGAAGGAAAGGTAGTCCACACAGCCTATCTGGACCTTGCAAAGGCATTTGACACAATACCCCACTCAGGCATCATAGATAAGCTATCCAGCTTAAATATAAACCCCTATGTCACAAGATGGGTCGCAAACTGGCTCAAAGACAGATAGATTAATCACTACACTTGGTAAAAATCATCAGACTGTCAGGCAAGCGGTGAACCAAAATTGGAACATCTTATTAGCAAATGACTTTTTGAGGGGGATTTTAGACAACCAATGCTCATTTTCATTTAGACGTGGCAAAACATTAGGTACCCTGTTTTCCCATTATAAACATAAAGAAAGTGGGGCAGCTAAATATAAACAACTTACTATAATGGGGGACGAATTACTGGGAACATTCAGGTGTGGACATTGTGTATCTTGTGCTCATGTTAATCAGCTCAAACAATTTACGAGCTCCAATACCAGCAAAGTGTATGATATCAAGGTTTTTGGTAATTGTTCCACCAGCTGGGTTATATATTTGGCTACATGTCAATGTAAATCATTCTATGTTGGCAAGACTTCACGTTCACTACGTATTAGAATTGGGGAACATCGTAGCGACATACGTAACCATAAGGCATCAAATGCATTATACCTACATACAGCCAAACATCCCAGTGCTCAGTTTATGTTTACTATCATAGACAAAATTACAGGAAATAGGCAAAACCAGACAGGATGGCAAGGTATCCTAAGCCATAAAGAAAGATACTGGATCACACACTTAGGAGCGCTTTTTCCTCCAGGTCTCAATGACCATTTATAATCCACCTCACTTTTTTGACACATTTGTACATTACATGACACTTTATACATATTTTTCCTTATGCAATTTAAGAATATATTATAATTATGTGTATAAACAATATGTCATAATTTGTTTTAGGTTACTTTAGTTCATAATTAGAACTATAGCTTATGAGCATCTGTATTGTATGGGGATATATATTTAAATCAATTGTGTCATGTTGCTTTAAATCTAACTTGGAAGCCATATGCAAATGTCTTTATTTTTATTGGTTTATCACAATATTTAAACTGACGTTGACTATGGATTTTTTGATTATTTTCACTCACTGATGAAGGCTGGTGCCGAAACTAGTATGAGTTTTTGAATTTGGACATTTTTGTCCGCTTTTTTTGCCTCTGAATAAACGGTGATACTATCTTGCTGGCTTTTGGTGTTTTCTACAAGGTTGGTTGGCCGGGCAGCCGTACGTGCGAGGGTTGGTGTTTGGATCAAAGACAGAACCCACAGAGTGAGAGTTGCTGGAGCCATGTCAGACTCGAAACCGGTCACAAGTGGCGTCCCACAGGGTTCTGTCCTGGGACCACTCTTGTTCAGTATATACTTTTCCGAGGTACAGGCAAACGTGGGAGGACTATGGCTCACCAAGTTCGCAGACGACTGCAAACTGGGCGCCATAATCAACTCTCCAGCTGACACAAACATCCTTCAAAAAGGTCTCACAGAGACAGATAACTGGTGCCAGCGCCATGGTTTAAAGCTAAATGCCAAAAAATGTATATTCATACCCTTTGGCAAAAACAATGTGCCCACAAATTACCACATAGGCGGAAACCCATTAAGTACAGAGAAAGTTATTAGGGACCTGGGGACCCAAGTTGATAGCAATCTCTCCTTTGAAAACCACATTGCCAAAGTGGTTAGAAAGACCTTCTACATAGACCACCTCATCACGAAGAGTTTCACATCTAGATCAAGAGAGGTAATCGTGCCCCTTTATTCATCCCTCATCAGGCCCATCATAGAATACAATGCCCCTTTTGGGATGTACCTTACGACACCTGCAGCAATTAGAAAGACCCCAAAAGTATCTCACCAAGAGGATCAAGGGTCTCAAACAGATGCCATATGCTGCTCGGTTAAAAAAACTCCAGCTCTACTCAGTTGCATACCGCCTACTTCGAGGCGATCTATGCCTGAACATACAAAGCTATGTCAAATCCAGAATTAATGGACATGCTCCACCTCAGTAAATCTAAATCCCTTAGAGCCACATGCTCGAGGGACTTGAACCTCAGCACAGAAATAAATAGAACTTGCTGGAGGGACAGGTTCATAACCCAGAGGCTCCCTTCGCTCTGGAACAGAATTCCAGTTCATGTGAGGCAGAGCACCTCACTGAATCTCTTCAAGAAGAATCTCGATAGGTGGATGGGGGATCATAGGTTTGTCCCAGGGATTACTCCCGTGTCATTATTAGACAGAGGCACAGTAAACTAAACCTTAAAAAGGGCACAGTATACTCAAATCAAGGGGTGGCGTAAGCCATACAGAATCGGGCTAGGCTTATAATTGCCCCAGGGCAGATAGCCTAGTATGAACCTATGAACCTATGCCAATGGCCAAATATATGGCCATTGGCATGGAAAACAGTTGCCAAAATAAAAAAAAACAACTTCTATTTTTTTTAGCCGATTTCGGCTGTTTAAGCATAGGGCAGTGGAGCGCAAACAGGATTGGGCAGAAAATCAAAAAAAAAAAAAAAAACAGAAATAAGCATTGCATCCAAAAGCAGTATTTTGCCATTATACTCAATGGCAGGCACAAGACAACATGGCCAGTGAATAGTGGTTGCTAAGGGGGAAGGCTCAGTGTGGGATTTGCAGCTATGCATTAGCAGGCAATCCTATGCAAATGAGGGGAATGATACTGAATCCCAGATTCTCCCTCATGGCTAGCCTGCACCCAACTGTGTCGGTGCAGGAAGAGCTTGGTGCAAGACTAAGAGCTAGCTGACATCATAGAGGGGTGAGTCAGGCATACTGTAAGCCTATTAGAGCCCTGTGGCTCGGGTTTGCCCTGAGCTTAGCAGAGCTAAGCAAGGGGGTGTGTCTGAGGCTGCCTAGCTCTCTTTACATTACCTAAGTGGGGTGTGCGTGCCGCGCACCAGGTTTTAAAGGGAAAAAAAGTAAACCAGGAAATAGCAGCTCTGTGCACATCTGAGCACTGTGTTTGTGCGGCGCACCCCTGTGCTTAAACAGGAAGGCAATGGGAAGGGAAAACAGCAGTAGGAAGGTAATCAAGGAGAACTAGCATACTGGCAGGTGAAATGTATCAGAATCAGCCAATTACACAGGCAGCAGACCAGCCCAGCACACCACTATAAACTATGCAAACACCGTTCCCTCTAGTTTTTCCCACATACTCTAAACCACTGGTGTACACAAGCGGGGAAATTTTACCAAACAAAAGCAACAAAATGATAGGGGCTGCTGTTGATCTCATACATCAATACATGGAAGAGACTGAGGGTGGTGAGGATGAGAATGCTGATGACCAACCTACATTGAGGAGAAGAGTGTACAGACCCAGGGTAACCTACCAGGGGCTACATGAGCTGGAGATAGTGGAGCACTACAGGGTGGACAGGGACATCCTGCAACAAATTGTTGAGCTGTGCTGGCCACACCTCACACACAGAACCAACAGAGGGGAACCCATCCCCTTGCCCATTACTGCCGATGACAGGGCCATGTTCTCACAACTGCAGTGCCAAACACAATGCTTCCCAGCAAAACACATTCCAGCAGTAAGCCATAGTAAATGTTTGGAAGTAATAGACATGGCATGAATGTTGTCCCAGACATACAAGCAGTACACAGGGGCAAGTACCCCAGACAGACAGTGTATAATATGTAACTGTCAAATGGACACACCCTTGGATTTGTACATACAGGTTTGCAGCACATTATTTGGGGCTTTTAGTATTGAGTACCGATGTTGTGTGGCCAAACACTGGCAGACCACAAAGGTCATAGGAATGAAGTATTGAAAAACAGCTGATGTCCCTGCACAAGCCAGCATAAGTGGAATGCTCCATGCATATCTGTGAGTCAGATGCAAGTAGTGTCCATAGCACACATGCACCCAGCTCACCCCACCACAACCCACAGGTACCTCTCAAGTCTGATCCCTGCTGTTGGGAATGGGTGCAATATGACCCCCACCTCTGCATGGCAATAGCAAAAGAATGCAGCATGCAGAACAGGTGTCCCATACAGGTGTGTCCCTAGCTGTAAGCAGCACCCTGCTAGCATCCACACCACTGGATCAATAATGACAAAGTATTGGCATGAACACCTTGCACACCTACACTGTCACACCAGAGGAATATAGTGTATTGCAGTCTGGGACTGTAGGAGTGACAGAATGCAATGGCCTGCTACAGCTGGCCTGCATAACTACCAAATGGCCTACAGTCTTCTGCCAAAGGCCTTTGTCTCACCCATACTGCCAATGTATGTTATGTCAGTCACTCCTAAATAACAACATAACACAGTCCACAGAACCCAAATGTAAGGCCATGTGGACAAATCACAGTAACATGTCCACCATGTCCTACTGCATGAACTGTGGACCAACACCAAATTACTGCTGGGATGAGGTGATAACTATAGGGAACATATCAGATAATGTTTGCATAATGTATGGAAGAGGATAGAATAATATAGGGGGCTGGGAGCATGGGCGGCATGGAGTGTGTGACGTCTGAAACAGCCGTGTGCACATACTATCCCTGGCTGCAAACACAAGAATGGGTGACTACAAACCTGCTCGTAAACCACAATGTGAAGAGGTAATGTCCAGAATTATGACCCCTGCCTCTGGATAACCTGTGTGAATCTGTACAGCTGTGAGGTATGGCCACAGCAGGATATGGCCATACTGTCACGTGGATGGATGTACAAGTATGGGATCCTCTGCCACCACTGTACCAAGGTGCTGAACCATTTACACAGACCCAGCAGCAAGTGTCTGCAGCTTCCCCTCCAGAATGGCATGATTGTTTAAGAATATGTAGGCTGCTGACCACAATACTGGACACAGCTGCATTCACCCTGTGTTCCCCAGGACATCACTGTAAGCAAATATGTATACCTGACAGTACTTGATGACATAAAACATCATAATGTAAAACAGTACAATTTGAAGGTAAACAAATTGGAAAAAATGTATTTTTAGATGTGGAGGTAGATATATCCAACAGATATTTACATACTAAGATACACAGAAAATTTGAAGATCAAGTTAAGTATCTTAAGGCTACTAGTTGCCATCCTCCCCATAGTATAGAAGTGCTTCCTATTGGGGAGTTCATTAGGTTACAGAGATTATGTAATGGTATAGAAGAATTAAAATAAGAAACTCAAAAATGTGTAATATGTTCTACTCTAGGGGATACAGCCAGCAAGTATTAGATAAAGCTTATCGCAAAATGAATCAGACTAATATACAGGAATATAACGGAGATAGAGAAATAAGAAGTTATGATAGTAATATGAGAAGAAATAATTTAGAAATCTATATTATCACACTATATAGTGTTTTTAGTGACAAGGTGATTGCAATGGTAAAATATTATTGGAATTTTTTCTAAGGAAGCTCAAGATTGTTTACCAGATAACTTAAAATTTTCATATAAAGTAGGTAGAAGTATATTGAAAGCTTTTTAGCTAAAGGTAGGTTGGTTAAACTAGAACTTAAACTTTATGATACACCTAAAAAAGTTGGTACTGAAATCTGTGGTAAATGCAAAGCCTGTAAGCATATAGTTATAGGGTTTGATAGTATAAATGGGAGAAAATTTGATAGTAAAGCAACTTTTAGATGTGATACGGAGGGCATTATAAATGCACTTAAATGCCCCTGTAATAAATTTTACATTGGTGAAACAAAAAGGCCTTTTAAAATTAAATTGCTTGAACATATTAGAGACACTGAAAATGTTAAGATGTCCAGTTCAGTAGCAGAACATTTTTATTATGCACGTCAGTCTAAAGGGTTATTAGGTACAATATTAGAGAAAATTGTAGATAATTATTTGTATAAGAATATTAAAAATGTGTAACTGTATAAGGAAGCAGTTTATATTTTAAAATTTGAGACTTTGGCACCACAAGGAATGAATGTAGATTGTAACTGGAGAGTTTTACTTTAGTTTTGTATGTAATTAAATAATTAGATTATTGAATTATTGGATTAATGAATGTATTATAAATACGGAGTGTGAAGTATGTTCAGTATTCTCCTGTGAAGGCATCAGCCGACACGTCAGAGGAACAATAAAAGCTGTTTTGCTTCATTTTGGGTCACCAGTTTGTGGCTTTCTACAATTATGCCCTTTTTTCGTGGTTTAACTAAAACATCACATATGTCTGCATATCTCTGCTAACACAAGGACCATGTAGCAGAAGTAGCACAGACACAATTACCTACAGTAACCCACTATCCTTTGCCCATTTTGACCCCATATTGTTAACCGATCTACACATATCCTGCAGAAACAGTTTTCTAGCTGTAGGTGTAGAACACAAAAGTTTGCACTGGAGTGCAATCTACCTGGAATGGATTCACACATTCATTACAGAAGGTCATACTGGGCATGCTCCCACACTTGAGAAATGAAGGCCATGTCAGACAACAAAATACTGAAAGGTCATACTGGGCATGCTTACACATTTACAGAAATTAAGCTCATGTCTGGCAACAACAGTGGACCGTACATATCTGGCAGTTGCAGATGTTAGTGCATACACTCCTCAGTACACACCAGTCATGCTTTGCACACACATTGGATAGGAATACACACATATATCCAAGGACAACACACTATAATAGGCCACAATTATACATACATAGATTTGCGGAAGAAAGTGACAGTGACAAAGAGCCTCCCATCAAGAGGCCTGTCCCACCCAGCACACAGCCAATAGGCTAAAACCACATGATGTGCAAATGTCAATTACCGTAGACATTTGCCACTGGTATCCCTCAGCATTATAGTGTTTGTGGTGCTTGTGCTAACTGTGTAACATGGCTGTACAAGTCAGCAGTCATCTAGCAGTTGTATACACGTACCTGTGGAATATAAACCTGTGTGTTCCTGAGTGTTGTGTGTCTGCCTCTAGATTAATGGGTTATGGCCCATGCACACACACTGCACTCCCCATTGCCCTACTATGGCAAGCCTGCCAATGTCTACACCTTGAAATACACCTTTGGGGAAGTAGTAGCCCAGTAATCTCCATGCCGCATCCTATAACTGCATAATACTGTAGTATGATGTACTAGTTAAGTAGAAGTTCTAATCCCAGACATGGCAAGTGTGTCTGTTTGTTTGTGTAGGGATCAATGCTTTTTATGCCAGTCACACTCACTACAATTTCAAATGCCCTACTTTGGCAGGGCTGCTGATGTCATTCACTTTGAAATACATCTTTGGGGAAGGAGTAGCTCAGTAATTTCTGTGGCATGTCCTATAACTGCGTAATGCTGTAGTCTGATAAATTAGTTAGGTAGGAGTTCTATTCACAGACATGGAAAGTGTGGATATGTGTGTGTGTTTGTCTGTGTAGGGAGCAATGCTTTTGAGGCCATTCACTGTCACTACAACCTCCATTGCCCTACTTTGGCAAGCCTGCTGATGTCATTCACTTTGAAATACACCTTTGGGGAAGAAGTAGCCTAGTAATCTCCGTGGCATGTGCTATAACTGTGTAATGTTATAGTGTGATGTACTAGTTAGGTAGTAGTTCCAATCCTAGACATGGCAAGTGTGGATGTGTGTGTGTGTGTTTGTGTAGGGAGCACTGCTTTTGAGGCCATTCACAGCCACTACAACCTCCATTGCCCTGCTTTGGCAAGCCTGCTGATGTCATTCACTTTGAAATGCACCTCTGGGGAAGGAGTAGCCCAGTAATCTCCATGGCGTGTGCTATAACTGCGTAATGTTATAGTGTGATGTACTAGTTAGGTAGGCGTTCCAGTCCTAGACATGGCAACTGTGAGACTTGGGTGGCTGTGTGTTTGTGTGTGTGTGTGTGTGTGTGTGTGTGTGTGTGTGTGTGTGTGTGTGTGTGTGTGTGTCATTTGTATCCTGTGTGGAGGTGGCTGTGAGTGTGTAACAACTGGACTCATTGTAGAGTGGGTTTTGCAAATTTCTTATATGGTGGGCCTATTATATGTCGCAATGTCCACCTTACAAGGATAACAGATGTCAAACAGCAGAGAGGCTGGGGTAGACAATCCATACCCCTACATGTGACAGCAAGGCCTGGCGAACAATTTTGGCAACCCTTGTATTACCCAGAGAACACACTCAACCCATGTCTCATACACAAACACACTTGGCTAGGCAACAACCACTATGTTGGTAGTTCCCTGCATATAGCCCACAGATAGTAACCATGGTGTGATTGCAGTGGACTACAGAGGGCATGGCACCCTGTCCCATCCCTACAATAGGCACATCATTGCATACAGTGCTCCTCCACTATGTTCCCCACTGGACACCTGCAACAACTGTAGTGCCAGCAAATGTAACCCACAAAGGACATACCATGCCTTATACACATGCCCTGTATAGACAGATGCCACTGACACTAGGGAATACCTGTATCATGCTGTCAATGTAGGTGCAGGGTCAACCTGGTGTCCATTGACAGTTCTCACCAAATGAGGCCAGGAATGGCACATCTGATAAGTCTGTGTACACAACATGCCCCAGACACCCCAGGTGCACTTCCACATGTCACAGAACATGCATGTGGGACGTGTGCACATCCCAGACACTGTCCATGTCTTGGACTATAGAACACATACATGGCAAGCATTGCACAGCACTGGCCTCCCACAATAGTAACTCAGATGACTGGATGGTAAATACAATACCCACCTGTGTGGGCCAATCCAGACACTACACCCCTGAACCACACTGCAGACCATTTTCATGTGGCCTGATGCCAAGGTATACCCTTTACCTAGCCTTGTACAGCCTTCTGGCACAGTCAACCACAACACACCTGTGAAGCAATGCACCCATGCATGTCGGTATTGGCAGTCTGTGTGTGTGTGTGTGTGTGTGTGTGTGTGTGTGTATGTGTATGTGTGTGTGTGTGTGTGTGTGTGTGTGTGTGTGTGTGTGTGTGTGTGTGTGTGGAGTATAATGATTTGGATGCCATTCACACTCACTACACCTCCCATTGGTCTACTGAAGCATGCCTTCTGATGTCAGACACCTTGACATACCCTTTGCCCATATATCATCCTGATAACCCCTGTGGTGCATGTCATACCTGCGTATTACTGTATTGTGGCAAACTAGCTAGTTAGGAAGTCTAATCCTGACCCTGCCAACTGTGGTAGTGTGTGTGAGTCCCTGAGAGAGTGTGGCTGTGTTGACCTTGACACCTGTTCATGTGGACAGGCATATGTACTACACCTACCTTATCCTTGCTTTATCACTGTTGCAGATGTCACTCACCATCGAATATATCTTTGGACGGCTTCCCAACATGTAAGCTCTGTGGCGCATGCAATAACTGAACTGACATGTGATAGCAATCAAGCAGGGGTTTGAAACCCTGTACTGGTAAGTGTGTGACACAAACATGCTTAGGTTTTACTCTCCCACCCCCTCCCTGTCTTACTTTTTCTCTGTCTCTCTCTCACTCCCTCTCTGGTGGATGTGGAGAAGTACACCTGCTTTGCTTAGGCAGCAGCTTGTGTTTTGTAAGTGATGCTCATGATCATCTGATGGCCTCTCTACAAATTGCAGTCCCCCACTAGCTGATTGCATATAGACCAGCTGTGCTAACATTCCCATAGCCAGATGCATGGAAATACACTCCTATAACTAGGAACATCATGTGCGTGTTGGCCCTTTTCATTCACTGTGAGCAGGACCTCATGTCGATGTTTGGCAAACAGCATCACAGATGGTAGTGGGATATACCTCTAACAACATACACTGTGGAGACAGGCCAACAAACAGGAGGGGGATGTTCCAGACATGACTACAGAATGTCAGTGTTGCTCTTCTGCATTTGGAGTAATGTTGGTTTAACAGAGTTTGTGTGGCTATGGCTGGTCTACATGATTTAATACCGGTCATGACAGTGTCATGTGTTTGAGGAAACTCCTACCTGTAGGGTTATCTGCAGACTGGCCAGTGTTTGGAGTCTTATGTTTCTTGTGTTACTCACAGATCACCTATCTTAGAACTGCAGAAGCATAGCTTGAGGATTGCAGTCAGTACATGGTGACAGCCATGAGAGTTGTCACAACAAACCGTGTTACAACAGTAAATGTATGAGGGTATCATAACAACATGCCAATATTGGCTCAGTGTTTGTGGTTCCAGCCACAAGTCTATCAACCTTTGTACATATGTCATGCAGCAAGAGGTGCATATGTTCTGTACACCTTTATTTATTGACATCATACCTGATAGCAAGCCATTCAGATATAAGACTGCTAGACATGTTATGTATAGTAAGGGTTATTTCTGAGGGCATAACCTGAGCATTCTGTGGTTGTGTGTACAGTAGTGGGGTCTGTGTACTTAAGGTGATTGCCAACAGTATGTGTATTGCAAATACGTACCTTGGCCTGTGTACAGACTGTAGTAGATGTCATTGTTCATGGTCCTGTTCTATCTGATGTTACATGCTGCTCCAGTGTATGGTACCCTATCGGCTCACATATTTGTAGGGCCAAACACACGTGTCCCATACCACAGACAGGCATTGGACCACACTGTGTCATGACCCAGTATATGTAGGGTTAGTGTGTTGAGTGAGACATATGAGGATGGTGTTGATCAGACAGTCCACATAGTGTAATATTAAGCTTGCGTACCATATGTGGCTGTGTTCACATTGGTTGTGGGTATGCACTTTCACACAGGTGTCTGTTACTCTGTGCTGTAACATGCCTGTAGAGCCTGCTATATTTGCAGGTATATGTGTATTCCCCCATATGAAATGTGGGCCAGTGTTGTGGCATTCTGCCTGTAGTTTGCACAGTGCTTTCTTACATGCCTAGCAGGTTAGTATAATTACCCAGTGTGATGTTATGTGCAGATATTTGCAAGAAGTACTGCTGCTGGGCCATCACAACTGTTGTGTATTTCTGACAAAGCAGTGGGATGCTGTACTGATGTATGTCATTAACTACTGGGTAGTATGTGGCCATGTGACCTCTGCACCACCAGTTATGCGTCAGGACAGACAGGAGTGTGTGAATGCATAAACGGTGTGGGCATATGTAGCCCAGTATTTATGTGATATACCCACGTACATGGCTGTTAACATCCACATTGTCAGGCTTGGTCCACATGTCTCGCACTAAGGGGATCTGTGTATACCTCTGGACTGACCAGAGAGTGCCAGACTGTCCACATATATTGGTCATATTTCTGCTGTAGTCCACAGGATCATTACTGTGCTATCAGTGGTATGATGTCCTTAGGATGTCTGTCAGTAACCGATGGCATACATGTCAATAGCAGATGTGACCTCCCACACACAACATGTCCGTTAAGACAACCCCTGTTACAGTAGCAACAGTCTACATATATACCTGCAATACATACATGGCATCCCCTTGCACTAAGAGGTTGAGACTATTGGTGCTGAGGTAGGACTCCACTCCATGTTCTACACATATGGTAAACATGTGTGTGTATGTGTAATATATATATATATATATATATATATATATATATATATATATATATATATATATATATACATATCTACATACATATATGGATATAATATGTACATATATGTATATATATATATATATGTACATATATATATATATATATATACATACAAACACACATTCTATATATATATGTATATATATATATATATATATATATATACACATATACACATCTATATATGTCTAGACATACAGATATATGGATATATATATATATATATATATATATATACATATATATATATATATATATATATATATATATATATATATATATATATACACATATAGTTATAGATCTCTATATATATTGACATAAATAGATATATCTGTACATATATATATATATATATATATATATATACGTACAAAGATTTATAAATGACCATATATATGATGCACTATAGAGATGTCTATAAATACATATATATGAATATATATGTGTATGTACATGTAGACATATATTTACATATGTATATGTATATATCCATATCCTTGTCATGTGTAAACATTAATGTTGTGTATACCTTCCCAGATGTATCACACTGTATGTATCTGATGTGTATATTTAGATATAACAAAATATGTGCTGCAACAGTAATATCACTAACATGTACTATACAATTGTAGAAGTCACAGCTATTGTTCAATACTATTCAATATGTCTACTGACAAATGTATTGGAAAAATAACAACTTGTCTTCACAGCTGTCATGGCGTAGTGGTTAACTGTTGTGACTATAGTGTACAGGGTCCTGGGTTCAAGACTTGCAAGGGCTGTTTATTTTGTTGCTGGGCAGAACAAGAGCTGTTGGATACAGAGTGGTTAAGGCTGTTTTGAGCAGCTTTAAGTGCATTTGTGCGGGTTTGCGCAAAGCTAAGCGGTGCTAAGGTATGGTTAAATGTACAGGCACTTACACCATGTAGGCTTCGCTTACCAGTGCGCAAATGTGCTTAGCATGGTTCAGCCCTGGTAACCTGTGGTCACATCCCAGTCTGATAACATAGCAGGGTAATGACATATGTAATAGGTGTATGTATTGCCACGTACATAATGTCTATGTGTTGTCAGTACAGTAGCAAGGGGCATGAGTCTCCTGTCTGGGAAACTTGAGTATATATGACCTGTACAGCACTCTTATCTGTGTGAATGTGTTACATGCAAGGGTAGTATCCCAGGTTATGTGCAGTCACACTGGCATGTAGTGTATCACGACGTTACTACTGTTGACAGTGCTTTCCCAAGCAAGAGTAGGTAGCTAATTGTAGTACTGGCAACAAACACCCCTGCATGCATAGATGGTCTCCGAGTCCTCATTGTCGTGTTCCTGGTGTGTGAGCTGTGTCACATTATATATTTCCTACTGGATAATGATCTGACATGTGGAAATTAACTGTAGACTGCTATCTGTATAGCACATGTCAGTGAGGGCTGCCAACATGCAGTAATGGCATACCTATCGGTGTCACACGTCTATCTGTCAAAACATTCATCCTACTGCATAGCTAGTTGGCAAGCTGATGTCTGTCAGTCCCTGTACAGATGTGCAGATGTCAGGTATCCAGCTTGGATATGTACAGGCAACCTATGCTTGACTGACACTGACATAGCTGCCCAGCTGTGTTATAACTGGCACAGATAGGACACAACACCCTGTATGCACCACATGCCATGGGTACCTCCAGTACACTACCACAGTCAACAGAACATGCTTGGGTACAGGTCTCCAACACAGACACTAACCATGTTTTGTAATACATGTTGCATACATGTCAACTGGAGCACCTCACCGCCCATTTGCAGGGGGCACCCAGAAGATTCACTGATGCATGTCACTCTCACCCTGAGGGTCATCACATTGGTGTCTGTAGGTAGATTGCCTGATGGAACATGGCAGGTGGCATGATACCACTGTACACACATCCCCTACACTTCCCATCTCTCCATGGACAATAGCCAGGTACACACTTATGACCACCTGCAGCAATGCACCCCAGTACTGACAAATGTGTATGCGTGCATTACTGAGGATATCAGTGCCTGTATGTTAGTACACCTATAGTTGGGAATACCACCTTA
>NC_056747.1:1236988970-1237043343 GCF_019279795.1 Protopterus annectens
TAAATAACTTGAAAGAATTACTGCAGTAAGGCTTACCTGCTTCTTAAACATGCTGAAGTACTTCAGTAAAATTTTTCTGTTCAAAGTAGTGTCTGAAAGCTGTAAAATGAAAATATTGCATTTACAAAAAAGTTTAAACCACAATTCTGTACTTACAAAAACAACAAACATCTAACAAGAATGCTGTACTTAACTCACATAGTGGTCCATGTATGTATTTATTGCTCATATGCTGTATATGGTTTACTATCAAATATTCAAATGTCAAAATAAATTCCATTCACAAAAGATCGGCTCACATGTGTGCATCGGAATGTTGAAAAGGTCAGAATGTGGCAAACACACTTCCTGTTGCAAATTCGACCTTTGTTGATATCTGTTGACTGCAGTCCGATACTGCACATCACGTCACGTAAAGATTTTGCAGGGGGGTAAGCCCCTCTGCATCCCCTACACCCCATGTAGATTACATATCGAACTCCAAGATCCCACTACAGTGGGGAAAAGGGTATATTTCCTGATCCACACTGTACCAAGATCTATAGTATTAAGGTCAAACACATATGTACAAATGCACAGTGCATTCCTAAAAGGGACTTTCATAGTCTTGACGCTCAGCAATACAGGATGCTGCCAAATGACTTTTGACATATTCCGTTATCGGTATTGCCGAACCATCATTCTCCATTTTGATAGTAAACCCTTGTATGATGTTTATATAGATTTTCCTTTGCAAAAGACATAAGATAGTAAAGCTAAACTAGATCTGCTGATGTCCTCTATGCGTCTTGGGACTTGCAATGTGACTGTGTGCACCTCATTTTTATATCTGTCCTTATCTCTATTTTGTAAGGCTCAGGTCTTAGCTGAAAAGAGTAATTGGATCAGTCCACTTACCAGGTTAAGCGATGCAGTTTAACTGATGAAATATAAATACATAATAGAAGTTTCATTTTTGGATGTAAGCATTTCATATATTGTTTTGTCTTCAGAGCGGGGGTTGGGAGGGTGGCCTAAGTGGTTGGGAGGGTGGCCTAATGGTTAAAGTGTTTGCCTTACAAACACAAGGTGCAGGGTTTGAGTCTCACAAGGGATAATTGGCTAGGCTTAAAAATGGCTCGCAAGAGCAGTTAGCCTAGTACTAATCTATGAACCTAAGATTGCTGTTAATTTACTAATTTAAGAATTCAGCAAACACAGGAAGTCCAGTCCTGCTGTAAAAGAAGCACAAGAACACAATTTCAATGTGTTCTTCTTCACTTTCTTCGTTGGATAACTGCCATGTTAACTATTCTATACAATCTACATATGATATTTACAGACTTAGTTTATGTTATGTATGTTGTTTCTTTCAAGCCTGAATATTACCCACTTCAGTAAAGTACATAAAAAATTGTAGAAGTCATAGTAAATGAGGGAAAAGCCGAGAATGTTAAATCGATATCCTAAGATTTGATACAGACACAAGACAAAGGCAGATTTGTTAACATAATTTGAAATAGAAGCTGGAACAAATGTTTTCAGTTTTCGACTCCTATTTCTGCATTAATTCTTAATATTTATAAAAAGATAAAAAATCATGTCATTGAAATGTATTAACTTAAAATAACAGCTTAATGTCCTGCTTCTAACTAACATTCAAAACTATCCTTTCTTTACCATGCACCTTCATTTATTTGAGGAGATGAACCAGTTCCCCATTTCCCTATTGGATAAACAAGTACCTTCAATACATAATCCCAGTACTCTGTTTGAAACCAAAGAGAGAGCCTATATGAAGAAAAATGAACAAAACTCACTAGTGGGAAACTCTCCAGCATGGAAATATTTGCAATTTCCTTTTTTGTAGACATATCTGTGGGCAAATGAATGCACTAATGAGTTACATCAGAACCCATTGGTGAACCACATTAAATATCCTCAAACTGGAAAATTTCCAAGGCCACTTAGGCCCAGACATAAAACATTTATCAGCCTCACATAGTATACCACATAATTTCAGCATTAAATCTGAACATTAACTAATGACATATGTTGTACCACACGGATGACATATGATTTATCTGTACCACACAGATAAAAATGTAGTATTAGTATGTGGTTTGGGAAAGACATAATGCTAAGCATTTGGCCAAATGGAAAATTAAGTAATATTATTTAATTTCCACATGTTAAGTGGATAAAACGCATTAATTGCAACTGCATCTTTTCAGGATGACCTAGGAGTTCTGATTTATTTAAACAACTTGATCAAGCCACATAATATGTAAGTGAAGATTATCTGATTTTCTTTATCATCTCCCAAATTGTTACAGCTATGTGGTTACAATGTTTGTGATTTTCATTTCATTCATTTCTTGTGAGTCCTTTTTCTTTTTACTTATAGAGGATTTTTCTTAGCGAGTTCATGGCAATGTACTGTTAAAAACAACTTGAAATGGAAATTAACAGACTCTGCACTATACAATTCTGACTACAATTTATTTTTATTGCAGCCATAAGATATGGATAAAATCTTTACATTAGGATTGCATTTGGGCAGCGCAGTGGTGCAGAGGTTAGTGTTGTCACATCATAGCAAGAGGTTTTCTGGTTCGATTCTCAGCTGGGGTGCCTTCTGTGAGGAGTCAACATGTTTGTGTGGGTTTCCTCTTGGTGCTCTGGTTTCCTTCTACATTCCAAAGACATGCTGTTGGAAGATTGGATACTCTAAATTGGCCGAAGGTGCAAGTGTGTGCGCGAGTGTGTCCTCCGAGGAGGGTTGGGTGCCATGTTATCAACCCGTCCCTGTAAAAAATGTAACCACTACTGAAACAATGAGTGCCTGGAAAGCACTCCTTGCCCAAAATGCTGAGTGTCATAGAGAGACGAGAGAGAGAGAGTATTGTATTTAAGTAAAGTGAAACAGCAACTACAGAAATATGAGTCACAATACAGCATTGCTGGAAACATTTGAAATCCAATGCATAATGCAATTTGTTATGGTTAAAAGGCAGACAATAAAGCTATATTTTAACTGCCTATCAAAACAAGAGTTTGCTATCATACATATAGTGTTTAACTAAACCCAAGATAGTTGGCTGTACACCTTGGGGAAACGGGCATAAAGGAAACCAATTCCAAGTATAACCACACAGATCTAAGAAAAGGAATAGGCAGTTTATGTATGTATGTATGTATGTATTTTGTTTACTTGAGTAGTGCTTTGAACAATGTTGACCAATGTCAGGTTCAACTCAGGTGAAATACAAAATATTTCACAAACAAAAAATGTAAGCAATAACTGAGTAGTTCTGACTAATTGTGTAGCAAAACTGAGTATATACATTCTAGTGAACAAGCAAAGTTCAATGTACAGTCAAGCAGAGTATAAAATAGCAATAACCAACAACATTGGTGTAGTATATTGAATATTTACCCACAGTTGGTGTGGTTTAATCATGAGGGTGAACCCGAGTGATTAAACAAAGCCAACCATAGGTAAATTTTCAATATACCACACCACACAGTCCGTTATTACTATTATACAATGACATTATTTAAGAAAAAAGTACTTACTTTTCTTAAATAATGTCTTTGTATGATTGGTCCATGGTGTCCTTCCACTTTCATAGGATATCTTGTTGCTTATTTTGATGTAGTGTGCATGCATATGGGACTTGTGTTTCCATGCTTACGCAGTACGTCAGTGCTTTGGAAAGGAAGCAACAGAGAAAGAAAGATCTCCATTGCTCCTTTTTTTTTTTTTTTTTTTAAAAAGGTTGAAAGTCGTATACTTTAGAGGTATGAGAGACAGGATGGAGAAAATACAAGGACAATCAGGTACGCTGCTTTAGTTTTAAATAACATACCTGATTTTCCTAGTATTTTCTCTATGCTGTCTGTCTCATACCGCCAGACTCTGGATTTCTATTATTTTTTATGGTGAAGAAAACATAAAAAGTTATAGCACATAGTAATGGAAGTTCAGATGAACAGACTTTTTCCATTGGTATATGTTGAATTTACAATGGGCACGTTGGTTGTGCTGACTAATCAGTGTACTCGTTTTTGAATGCTAATGACCAGTCATTAAATAATATGCAATATGCATTAGCTTTTAAAGTAGGTCAGTTTTCAGTGAATCTTGAGAGCGGTGAAGATACTTGGAAATGATATAGGTTGGGTAACAGGTCCTGTGCTGAAGCAGGAGCATTTGGCTTGGATGAAGAAGTGTTTTTGATTTGCATTCTGAATTTGGAATTGGTGTCGATTTCCTTAATGTCGATGGGGAGAGCATGAGTAGCTGCCTGAGAGGACAAAGCATGTGCAGCTCTGTGAAGGTTGGTTTTAGGGGTAATGAGAGTTGGTATGGCTTGTGAGTTGTGTGTCAGTTTGTGTGAGATTTTTTCATGAAGTCTAGCTGCAAGGGGTGTATGTGTTTTGAGTTGGGAGTATTTTGTAGAGTTGGGATTCTAAATGTAGATTACATCTTTGTTTTATGGGTAGCCGTTTGGCTTTTTCTAGGGTGATACAGTGATGCTCACAGAGAGGTGAATTTGCAATAAATCAGCAGTTGATGTTGTCTGGAGTAAAGCAATGTTTTTCTAGGAGACAGAAGCAAAAATTAGGAGCCCATAATGATGTTGAGAAAGGAGAACTCCTCTGCTGATGGCTGCTCTGGCTGTTAGGGATGGAAAAGAGATATTTTTGGCTCAAAAGAGGAGGAAGTTTATTTTGTCTCATACTTTGTCTATGTGGAAATGGAAGTTCAGTGACTGAATGATAGTCCTAGGTATTTGAAGGTGGAGGTTGTCTCTATTGAATGGTTGTGTAGGTCAAAGACAGATGGAGAGTTGGCTGTTTGAACTACATCAAGGATATAATCTGGGACTGACTAAAATATATAAGACTGGAAAACTGTATAATGATAGACTATGGTCCTACAGGACAAAGAAACAGGATGACTGTAGAATTATTTTTCAAGGAAATACCTCGATCAAACTAACACATTCAGTCTGAAATAAATTCAAAAGATGGCAACTAAGAAGCGATTACTGCAGGTGAATGTCTTATCTTCTATTCATTGTGAAGTCTTCTAGGGTTATTCTGAACATCATCTCATGGATGACCCAGTACCACTGGTCTGCAATATGCAATTCTCAGAGTTTGCAAATGGGGTGTTAGGGAATCAGAGCTATGTCTATAGCATAAAACTCATTAGCCACTCATAGCCTCTCTCCCTTATCCACCAGGATTCAATGGTGTGACATCAGCACAAATGGGAATCATAGCTTCCTTTGGTGTACTATGGTAACAGCACAATTTTTGAGACTGAAGTATTACATGGATAGCCATCACTATGAACTTGACCAGCTCTTACAATCTATACAGTCTTCACAATCCATACAGTCTCTTCCTTGTAGGAGAATTTTAATGAAAACTACATCAGAAGAAGTTAACCACTTTCCACAAATTCTACTGGCAAAGTTTTGAAACTGATGTCCATTAGACCACCACACCAGAGGATTGTAGCCCCCCAAACATCTCCAACGCCCAGGTGAGAACTGCTCTCTCCAAAGCAAAAAACACAGCATCCATGGGACCGGATGGTGTCCCCGGCTGTGTGCTCCATGAACTCAATGAGGAATTAAACCCGCAGTTAGGACAGCTGTTTAATCTTAGCCTCACCTCAGGATACGTACCCAAGGAGTGGCGCATGGCGACTGTGGTCCCACTTCACAAGGGCGGTGCCTCCACCGACCCTGGAAATTACCGTCCCATTAGCTTGACAAGCCTTATCTGCAAAGCCATGGAGAGGATCATAATGGAACTCATAAATAAAGACATAGGGAACTTGCAGACTTTGGATCCAACCCAGTTTGGCTTTGTCAAAGGCAGATCATGCCTTTTAAACTTGGTTGACTTGAGACAGTCACCAAGGCCATTGATGATGGAAAGGCAGTCCATACAGCCTACCTTGACCTGGCAAAGGCCTTCACACAATACCCCACTCAGGTATCATCAAAAACTCATCAGCTTGAATGTAAACCCATACATCACAAGATGGGTTGCAAACTGGCTAAGTGACAGAACCCACAGGGTCAGAGTTGCTGGAGCCATGTCAGACTCAAAGCCTGTCACAAGTGGTGTCCCACAGGGCTCAGTCCTGGGTCCACTCTTGTTCGGCATCTACTTTTCTGAAGTACAAGCAAACACAGGAGGGTTATGGCTGACAAAGTTTGCAGATGACTGCAAACTGGGGCCCATAGTCGAAAACACATCTGACACAGATATCCTTCAGAAGGGCCTCACAGAAACGGATAACTGGTGCCAGAGCCATGGCCTAAAGTTAAATGCCAAGAAATGCATAGTCATACCCTTCGGGAAAAACAAGGTTACCCCTAGCTACCATATAGGTGGCAATCCACCGAGCACAGAAAAAGTCATCAGGGATCTGGGGACCCAGGTTGACAGTAGCCTTTCGTTTGACACTCATGTTGCTAAAGTAGTTAGGAAAACCGTCTACATTGCCCACCTGATCATGAAGGGATTCACATCTAGATCAAGGAAGGTCATCGCCCCCCTGTACTCATCACTCATTAGACCTATGATTGAGTACAATGCCCCATTCGGAATGTATCTGACCAGACACCTGCAGCAGCTGGAAAGGCCCCAAAAGTTCCTCACCACTCATTAGACCTATGATTGAGTACAATGCCCCATTCGGAATGTATCTGACCAGACACCTGCAGCAGCTGGAAAGGCCCCAAAAGTTCCTCACCAAAAGGATAAAGGATCTCAAAAATATGTCTTATGCTGCCCGACTGAAAGAACTCCAGCTCTATTCAGTCTCATACCGCTTGCTCAGAGGTGACCTGTGCCTGACATATAAGGCCATGTCAAACCCTGATTTGATGAATATGCTTCACCTCAAAAAATCTAGATTCCTCAGAACCACCAGGGCGGGAGACTTAAACCTTGACACGGTTATTAATAGAACATGCTGGAGGGACAGATTCATCACCCAGAGACTCCCTATGCTGTGGAACAAAATCCCGTACATGTGAGGCAGAGCACCTCGCTGGCCTTGTTCAAGAGGAATCTTGACCAATGGATGGGGGATCGCAGATATACCCCAGGGATTACTTCAGTGTCACTGCTTGACAGAGGCACAGCAAAATAATAGGCATAGTTTTATTCAAACTAAAGGGGTGGCGAAAGCCAAATAACTATGGGCTAGGCTTATAAATGCCCTTGGGCAGATAGCCTGGTATGAACCTTAGCATGGATATAAATAGGACATGCTGGAGGGATAGATTTGTCACCCAGAGACTCCCTATGCTGTGGAATAAAATCCCGGTCCATGTGAGGCAGAGCACCTCGCTGGCTCTGTTCAAGAGAAATCTTGACCGGTGGATGGGAGATCTTAGGTTTACCCCGGGAATCATCTCTTGTGTCACTGCTGGACAGAGGCACAACAAACTAATGGGCACAGTATTTTTTAACATAAGGGGTGGCGTAAGCCACAAAACTTTGGGCTAGGCTTGTAAATGCCTTAGGGCAGATAGCCTAGTATAAACCTATGAACCTATTACATGGCAAAATCCTTTCTCTGTAAATACTTTAATAGTATTAAGGAGAGATTAGAAAATATAGAACTGTATCAGTCAAGATGACGGAGAGTGACAAGCGAAGTCAGGCAACAGAGAGAGAGTTTCTAGTGGCTTCCTGACACTGATTAAGAAAACAGACTTCTGTGCATAATGTCATGTGTGCTTTAAGGATCTCCTCACCTATTTTGACCACTACTTGGCTAAGGTTTATAATGTAGTGTGGCAATATAAATGTTAGGGGACTCACAAATGTTGTCTGGATGGTTGTAAAACATAGGCTACATATACCCCTAATAAATACTACAGTTAGCCAAGGAAGTACTTTTTCCTGAGATTAAAAAAATCATCTTTTTTAATACAGTATGAAAGTCTCTCTAGTAACGTAGGCAGTGCTGAGATTGAAATCTCAATTTCCATGAAAAGCAGGAAAAACAAAAGTTTACATGGAAAAATAATACTCGACATGCTGTCATGCTACAGTCACCCAATCAGTCATATAACTGAGTGGATTGACTGCTACACTGTGTAAAAGGATATGTTCTGCAAGTCAGTGATATGGTGACCCTTGGTATATACAAAGGGGGTTCTAGTTCCTTAACACATGACCACTGCAGGAAGAAAGTGTCCTAGATTCAAGCAACCCATTAATGATCTATCACAGTATCTAAATATATCAAGAACGAGTTTAAAAATAAACCATAGATATCAAAAGGTATTTCAAACAAGGAAGGAAACATGAAAGAGCTTTATCAGATACTATGAGGTACTGTCACCTGAGTGACTAGACATACTTAAGATGCAGCAGTTAAGGAAAACCGACCTATTTGTAGAATCCAAGTAGTGACATGCATAACATGATATCCTAAATTGTAGTTTAAGGTCTTCAGTCCAAAGGCTATAAATACCTTAATGTCCTTTTATTATTTCCCTCATTTATGTAAACATCGTTCTACACTTTTAGCCCTTCTTTGAGTAAGAGGTGTATAAAAATGTATATAGACACACACACATATATAGGTTTGCTATTAAAATTACAAAATTTCAAACAAATTTCGTAATTAAATATTGAGGTGTATTGTTGAATCTGCAGATTTACGACTGTTCAGACAGTCGAAAATCTGCAGTAATTGCCGAAAAAGTCGAATTTGACATTTTATGACAATAAATGACAATGCTACCCTTGCCGTAAATCCGTAACTCCTACATGTAACATCCCGTTTTTGCAGGGGGGGGGGCAAGACCCCATGCATACCCATGCTGCACCCCCACACCCCCCTTAACTATATATTCCAACTCTGAGATCACACTACAGTGAGGAAAGGGATGTATTTCCCTAACCACACTGTATCGCGATCTCTGTACATCCCTTCGAACGTTTATATTAGCGAATGCACAGGACATTCACTAATATAAACGTTACGCATATGAACTATTCGAACATCTGTAGTTCGAACTGTTCATAGGCGTACATTCTGACGTTGGGATTTTAATAGTAAACCGCACACACACATGTATGTGTGTGTATATGTGTGTGTGTGTGTGTATGTATATGTATATTTATATATGTATATGTATATATATATATATATATATATATATATATATATATATAAAAATGTGTGTATACGTGTAGAAATTATATATATATATATATATATATATATATATATATATATATATGTGTGTGTGTGTGTGTATATGTGTAGAAATTTTATATATATATATATATATATATATATATATATAATGTGTAGAGAGAGAGACAGAGGTGCACCACTAATAAATGAAAACATCCGTAGTCATCTGCAAGAATATAAACTAGATATGGTCTAAACCACAGAACTTGACAAATCACTGCACTGAGAAACAGCTTCAGTGCAAGCAGTCTCTTATTTTTTAAAAACAAAATAAAATCTAATTTTTGCAAGGTGAATCACTCCTGTCCTCCCTGCTAATTATATATACAAACTCCGATATTGCGCAAACTTAGGCAAATTTCCCAACCCCTAAATTTGTGCAATCTCACATACCTGTTGAACAGCTGCCTAGCAGTCAACTAAAATTGTCGACCATGTGACTAGCACCTATATAGATTTCAGTATATCGAGCCCAAGAAGCTGAATCCACAGAACAGCGAAATTTCAGACGCGTGAAATTTAAAACCTCGAATACCAGAGGTTTTGAATTTCACTCTTCTAAACTTCCACTGCAGTCATGTCTTCAGGTAAGTATGTATGTGTTTTAAGCGGTTTGGATAGGGGCTGTGGTGTGTGTCAGTGTGGTTTTTTGCTGTGATGTGTGTGTGCGAGGAGAATGTAGCTTGTGTGGTGGTGTTTTGTGTGAGTTTGTATGTAGTGCGACCTTGGAGTGAGAATATTTAAGTAGGGGGTGTGTGGGGGGTGCAGCCCCCACATGGGTTGCAGGGGGGCGTGCCCCCCTTCTTTCATGTAGTAGACAGATTGTGTGTGTTTGTGTGGAGAATGGTGTGTGTGTGTGTGTGTGTGTGGAGAATGGTGTGTGTGTGTGTGTGTGGGGTAGTACCGCAAAATTCAAAACTTCAGGTTTTCGAGGTTTTGAATTTCATTGTTTTCAGGTTTCGCTATTGTGTGGATTCAGCTTCTTGGGCTCGAAATACTGAAATTTGAGATTTCAGTATTTCAAGCTTCTTGCCATTCTGACTTATACTGTCACACAAAAGGGTCCACAGTGGACAAGATCACTGACATGATTCATAAATAAATGAATTAAATTAAATCAGATTTTTGTTAACCATTCCATCCTTCTCTTTTAATACACTAATTTCTAATCCCAGACAAAGCTACGCAACTCTCCTCCTTTTCCTTTGCATAAGCCAGTCTTTTCTCTTGGGGTTGGGAAGGTGGCCTAATGGTTAAAGTGTTTGCCTTACAAACACAAGGTGTAGGGTTGAGTCTTACAAGGGATAATTGGCTAGGCTTAAAATGTCTTGCAAGGGCAGTTATCCTAGTACTAATCTATGAACCTATCTATACAAGTCCAACATTGTTTGAAAAATATGAACTATGACCCTTTGAGCTTTAGTTAGACTGGAGTCATCTTCTGTAATCTTGCCCCCAGTTCAAGTTTGCCATTTATTTTATAACCTTAGCAAAACCTCTTTCTAATCTCTTATCTTTTTTCTATCCCATTTTATATCTGTCAGTATACATTCCTTTTGATATAGTCTGGTGTACTTCTTTCTCAGAGTTGGTACATAATTTGCAGGAGGTGTGGGGTGTGCAGCAAACAGGTAGATTTCTGTGTTTTTTTTTTTTTTTTTTTTGAAGTTCAAATTTTCTCAATCATATGAATATCGAGTTTCTGAAAACTCTATCTTCTGACAGACCCATAGATATATATATATATATATATATATATATATATATATATATATATATATATATATATATAATATACATGTCCTGCTCTTGTGTATCAGTGCTTCTTTAAATCCCTGCATGTCCGTATTCAGTCTGTACTACTCTTAAAGGAAGTATAGCAAAGCTTTATATCCTTAGCTGTAGATCAAGCACCAGTTCTGACAGTTGTAAAATAAGTTTTGTTTATGAGATGGTTGTAAACTTGATCAGTATTTAAGCATCAACATTTCTGTTTTTATGTTAATTCTAGTTACTAGTTTCTGCTTGGGTTAGATTCAGGCATAACGGTATTAGTCAAAGATGTTACTCTCAGTCCATTTACCTCAGTTTCTCTTTCCTGATATTCTATTTATTTGTTGATTTTTGGTGGCCAAAAATGATACTTGTGAAAATCATTTTTACATGATACCTTGAAAATAAATTTAGGAAAGACCTACTAATGATAATACAGTGAAATAAACAGATGTGCAAGTAGTAAAATAATTAGATGTGCATACAGTAAAATAAGTAGCTGTACAAACAGAAATAAGATAAACATTCAGTGATACGTGCACAGATATAGTAAAATAAGTTAACATACAGTTAGTGATATAATATATAACATATGATATATAGATATGGACACAGTGAAATAATTAAATGCAGAGATATAGAATGTTCCAAGTATATAAATGATTATACATCTACACAATAAATATTTGAATTATATGCATGGTGATGCATACACAATTACTACTGACGTATACAGTCACAGTCATAGAAACTGTCAGTGTAAAGAAACCCAAGTATATGGTACAGCCAGTAAACTTAAACCCACAGTTCTAAACAATGGATAACTTGATAATGAAAATTTTAACACACAGATATACATCTCTCTCTCTCTCTCGAGATAATATATATATATATATATATATATATATATATATATATATATATATATATATATATATATATATATGTGCATGCAGACAGGTATACACATGCACACACATACAGATATATATGTGTGTGTGTTTGTGTGTGTGTGTATTTCTATATACTCATCCCACATGCAGACACACACACACACACACACACACACACATATATATATATATCATTTGCATACATATAAATGTATTTCATATATATGTGTGTGTATGTATGTATGTGTGTATATATATATATATATATATATATATATATATATATATATATATATATATATATGGATCTAGGACATTTCACCAAAACACAAATGACCAAACACAAATCACAGAAAGCACAATTCACCGAAAACACAAGTCACTGAAACACATTTCACTGAAAGTTATATATGGCCTTGTCCCCACTGTAGTGCGACCCTGGAGTTAGTATATATAGTAGGGGGGATGGGGGGCCCACCCCCCCACATCGCGCCCCCCACATATTTTAAGTATATAAGTGTGGAGCTTTTCTCCCCAGGCCTGCTCCGCTGAAAATGGACATACATCCAGTCGGACTATCCTGGTCAACAAATGTAAAATAAAAAAATAAATATGTTTGGATAAGAGTAATAAATTGCAACTGTAAGTATGCATGTGTATAATTCAAAACATTTAAAATATGTGGGGGGCTATACCCCCCACACACCCCCCGATGTGGGGGGCAGTGCCACCCCTACTATA
Source organism: Protopterus annectens (assembly GCF_019279795.1). Classification (NCBI taxonomy): domain Eukaryota; kingdom Metazoa; phylum Chordata; order Ceratodontiformes; family Protopteridae; genus Protopterus; species Protopterus annectens. The sequence continues at coordinate 1,237,001,610 of NC_056747.1, forward strand.
TATACTAACTCCAGGGTCGCACTACAGTGGGGACAAGTCCATATACAACTTTCGGTGAAATGTGTTTCGGTGAATTGTGTTTTCGGTGAATTGAGCTTTCGGTGGAAAGTGCACACTAATTTGACTTTTGGTGAAATGTGCTTTCGGTGAAATGTCCTAGTTCCATATATATATAATATATATATATATATATATATATATATATATATATATATATACATACACACACATATATATATATATATATATAAATATATATATATATATATATATATATATATATATATATATATATATATATATAAATATATATATATAATATATCGTTTTGACTACATTGGTGGTTGAGTGCAGGAGTTATTGAATGAGCAACATCAAGCATTACTTTTAATGGAGAAATGTACATGTAGTAGGGGTAAGTGAGGTTGGAAGTGTGTGTGTGCGCAAGTGTTGGCAGGTTAGGATTAGAGAAGGGGAGAAATGTGTTGTATGTGTTTGATGTTGTGTGTGAACAGTGTCCATGCATCTTGTTTAAGAACACTATTAGGAAGAGGAGTTTTAGTAACATAATGCATATGGATGGGAAAGGGGCAGAATTAGGGCTAGTAGTGGGTATGAGCAAGATGGTACAACAGGGTAGCCAGTGTACTTTTCTGATGGCAAAGTAGTATAACCCAGTTTTTCCCATCATTATGAACTACTCACCGTATCATGTTCCTCGCAGTTTTATTGAAAAGCTCTAGAAACCCATTTGTTTGGAAGATATGCAGTTTCTAAAGCTGTTTAATTTATAACAGCTTGCAGAGTTCCATAATCTCAGTCATGAACAACAGCATCTTGATCTATTACAATTTCCCTAGGGATCCCTAGCCTGCTGAACATAACATGTTCTTGTACAGAGTTTGCAGAAGGGTAGCAGGTACCATAGTCAAGAACTACAGCATATATTGATGCCTTCAGGTTCTCTTAATGAACTGCCAAACCTATAGCAATCCTGTCAAAGGGAATATCATTTATTGGAAGGAGCACTAAGGGAAAATGGTGTGCTTTACGTATAACAGTTTTCAGACACTTGGGGCAAGTAGCACAAAATCTTTCTGTGGCAAACAAAAAAAAAAAATCTAGCTAAATAGTACCTTCGTAATTCATATAACTTTTTAAAAGTGGCTGTGGGAAAGGTTCAGCCCTATGTTTTGTAAGTCTTCAGTTGTTCAGCACCTCTTTCCTTTTTGTTTCAACCCAATAAATTACAGCATTGATTTCTTCAAAATGTGGAAAAGTGAATAAATGGTCTGGTACCATATTGGCCCCATTTATAGCTTGTATTTTGTTGCTGGCTTCCCATAAATTAGTTTCTTCCCACTGTTCTTTCTTTAAACTCTTATGAGTCACTCAGGCCTTTGTTCTGGTTAAGGCCTTCTTCAGGTCTGCACTCATTCTGTCTGTAAATATTCCCTATTAGTATGAGTAGGGTAGTTTCTGTCTCTTTTCATTCTGGCTCTCGTCTTGTTTACTTCCGAGAACTACAGATAATTTTTTATGAGCTCCTTTAAGTTTGTTCCACAGAAAGGAGCGCTTTTGTCAGCATAACACACACCATGATTATTGGCCCACAAATAAAAAATGGGTAAAATGTCTCTGTCTAGAATGACCTTATGTATATGTCTGGGTATTACTCTTTAGGAGTATGTCACATGGCTTCAGTTTTGAAATAGTGCCCCCTATCCCCATGTATACATACTGTGCCCAGTTTCTTCTCTGGGTTCACGTTACTATAATTAACCTATGAGAGACTTTAGGTTTACCATGTTTCCAGAATCAGTCAGTGCCTGTACTTGTTTCCTACCCACCCATATTTCACATTTTTGGGTCTGTATTTCAGTACTAATAATACTAGGTGACTTAGCCCCTCTGGCAAACATTGAATGTGTCTCCCTACAGATTCGTGTCACTCTGCAGAGGCTCACCATTTAATAGATAACGTTTCAGGTATGTGCCCAAACTCAAAGCACTTAAAGCATTTTAATTTGCCCAAGTTTTTTAGTTCATTGCTGTGACATGGGTTGTCTGGTACTCTCTGATAACCTGGAAGAAGCATTGTCCTTTGCTTTTTCCCTTATCCTTTTCAGCACAAAGGGTGGAACATTCTCCTTTAATTTATGACATCTTGCCTGCTACTGCATACTTTTCCACCATGTTTACCATCTGTTCTGCCATGTTCAGATTACTCTGGTTTACCCAGCACTAAATAGAGATAGAAGCCCCTCAAAAATGTTCCATTACAAGGAGTTTCATAATCTGGGAAGTTGAGTTCTCCTCCAGCTTCAGCCACTTGTCTGCTAGGTGTGTAAAGTTGAATATCTGTGAGCGAGCTTTTTTGTCAGAAGTATAGGTCCAGGCATACTACCTGTATGCCTAGACTGTTGGAATGATTCCTGATCATGTCAACTTCTCTGTCTTCAATTTAATGAAGTCATTGGCTTGTGCCAGTTCTAAGATGAAATAGCCCTTCTGAGCTTCACAACATAAATGTGCTATCAGTGTAGCGTACGCAGCAGCAGGCCAGCCTTCCCGTTTCGTGGTCCATTCATGTGTTAATAGATAGGTTTTGACTTCAGTAGAGAGCCCCAACTTTTGGAGGAAGTAGCTGGCTCTGACTATGACTTTGAGGCCCTTTTTGGATGGTTCCCCACATTTTGGTTAGCGTACAAAGTTCTTCCTGGAGCGTAGAGGTAGTCCTTTGTTATTCTTTGGCAGCTCCTTTAAAGCCTCTGCATTTCTCTGGCTGGTGACAGTAAAGACACTGCGATATTGATCACAATGACTGAGCAGGGTCTGCAAAGCTCAGTCTACTACTGTGGAGCTCATAATGACTGAGCAGGATCTGCAAACCTCAGTCTACTACTGTGGAGCTCATAATGACTGAGCAGGATCTGCAAACCTCAGTCTACTACTGTGGCACAATGACTGAGCAGGATCTGCAAAGCTCAGTCTACTACTGTGGAGCTTACAATGACTGAGCAGGATCTGCAAAGCTCAGTCTACTACTGTGGAGCTTACAATGACTGAGCAGGATCTGCAAAGCCCAGTCTACTACTGTGGAGCTCTCAATGACTGAGCAGGGCCTGCAAAGCTCAGTCTACTACTTTCATTTTACCAATAAAACAAACACAGAAAAAAAAAACAGAATCTTGCAAAAGGAAAATAAATTCCTTTTATGACCCACAAACCATAATCCCTACCAGTCTATTCAGACCAAATTTTTCTGAATAGTGGCAGTGTTACAGAAAGAATTTTCCTAAGGTAAGATATAGGATTTGGGTTAGAGGTGGGTGGAGTTAGGGTTTGCATCTAGAGAAACAATATCAAATTCAGAGGAAAACATGAAAACCAAATTCCAAAACATATTAGAAACTTTAAAACATTTAGAAGTCATCAAAAAAAATTTTAATTTAACACTTTTACATGCAGCCGTAGTCTTGAATACGCAACAAACAGTAAACAATTGCTGTAACTACGTTCCTTTTGCTAAAAAACATTCCTTTGATAATCCATATTTAAAAAACTAACAATTATGCATTACAGTAGAGAGTCGATTATTTGAACTAATTGGGACCTAGGGTAGTTCAGATAATCAAACTGTTTGGATAATCAAACATATAATTGAACCAGATTAAAAAAAACTTCTAAAATCTTATTTTTTTCTGCACATAGGAATATACTTTTCAACCTTTCAGTGATTCCAGTAGACAATAGAGAATATTTTTCCACACTATCTGGCTACAAGCTCAAAAAACCTGCTCAAGTGAATACCATATTCAGACTTTATGATTTTTTCTAATCGAAAACTTTGGAAGGCTGGTTCCGATAATTGTAATTTCGGACATTTGACGTTTGGATAATCGACTCTCTACTCTATTTTCCTTTATAGGAAATACAAGCTATTTACATTAAAAAATCCTTCCTGAATGTGAATATTTCACAAAGACTAGTTGCATAAATCAGTATCTAAAATACTTTGCACAGAAGACTTCACAGGGTCAGACACATGCATCCTATAAATTACATCAGGAAAGGACAGCAAAACTCCATCCTCGTCCAATAAAGAAAGAATAATTCCATCATCTCACAGGTTAAATCACTCCACATAGCAACACTTGTAAACTTCAGACTTCCCTAGCAAACAGTTCCTCTTTAGACAAACATAACATAGTAACAGGCCAACCAGGACACTTCTTAGACTGTTTCAAGTGGCACCACGAGTCAATGTCCAGTTAGGGGTCACAACAGCCGATCACCAGTCTGCAGACGGACTGGCAGTGGAGTTTTTACGGTGTCAAGTTGCCAGTCTGGTGCCCAACCTTCATAGAAGGCACACTAACACATACACACACCTACCTGCATGTCTTTAATGTTCACTCAACCACAGGGAGGACATGCAGGCTCCACACAGAAAGCGTTCCAGCTGAGAATCAAAACGGAGAACCTCTTGCTGTGAGACGACAATGCTAACTGCTGCACCACTGTAGCCGCTCAAGTGGCACTACCAGTACTAGTCCCCAATCTTTTTTTTTCCAAGATAATAAAGAAACCCATTGACAGCCCACATAGTACAACCATGCTGACTTTTAACAACAGAGTAAATGATTCCGACATGAGCAACACAAGTAGACCCAACAATTGTTGAAACGGACACCTCACTGAAAAACCATGCTTAAACAAAAGGTAAGAATGGAAACAAGCATATATAAATAAACTAATTAAATAAAGCAAACATCAAGAACATTATCTGTTAAGAGAGGGGCTCTGACCCCACACTTCCCCTTGCTATGGTGGCTTTGCCCCCACATCCCCTTAAATTATAGACGGATAGATAAATATAGATATTTATAGATATAGATACAACTATGGTTCTATTATGTATGATTGAACTGCTTCAATGTCAAATTAAAAACACAGGCAAAACATTTTGAATGTGCACAATACTGAACACAAAAAACACTGAATGCAATAATATTGGGAAAGGAGGAGGATTTCCTCTTCTGATATTAACACTAACCTCCCCCCCCCCCATAACAGTAGCCTCAAATTTGTCTGAATAGTGGCAGTGTTAAGGGAAGTGTTTTAGGAGGGTAAGGTGCAGGGCTGAGGGAAGGGGCAGCATTAGGGTTAGAGTTATAGGGGGCATGTACGTTGTTGCTTGATATTAATAATGCAAGTATTGCTGTAGTTTTGTGAATTTGTAGTAATGCCACATATAGTTTATGCACAGACTAAAAAACTTTGGTCTGAATACTGAACATCTGGGCACTTACAAAGTGACTAGTACTTATTTAGAGAGTTGACATTTCCATCGTATACTGGGTGATCATAGAGACATAGCTGGCACATGTAGCACCCGGTGCCATTCCCCAAATCTGGTGCCCCCCAACTCCTCTAAATTTAGAAACAAAAAATAGAGGTCTGTTCTGCGGTCCCCACATTCCTGTACTAGGTCTGCTCTCCATCTACATTCCTCAATTCTTCTTAAGGGGCAAAACAGAAAAAGAAAAAAACAGTTTCCTGCTTTTAACTGTAGGAAACCACTTCCTACAAATCTGCAAATGTACATTTTAGCAACCAGTTTGCTACAGTCACCATACCCACCCACAATGCACTTCATTCGGCACATTAGTACTAACACCAATCACGGCATCTGCATTCATTTTTTCATTTTTGAATGCCAGTACTGTAATAAAGCCCCAGGGACAACTACCAATTGTGCCCCTAACACCTTACACCTGGAGTGTCTGATGCCTTCTCTCCACTCTAGCTATGCTTCTGGAAGATAATGGAGAACACTGGACTCTGGTAGTGTGTTTGTGTGCTGATTAGAATGTTACATTAGTAGTCTAGTTTCACAGATGAGCACTGTTGTCCTAATGTTTTAAAGCTTATCAACAGTGTTTTATGAAAACTCACATCAGACAAAATGCGAGCAAAGAAATGTCAATTTTACAGAATGTCCCTGCTTTTGCTTCATATTTTTGCCTTGTCCCTTTTAAGATTTTTAATTTTCTAGTAAATTACTGAGGGTAACAGTCAGACAATAATGCCAGGCATTATAGTTTTGTACCTCTTTATCACACTGAAAATTCATGTCGATGCAAAGCCTACTGTTTTATTAACTCTTTAATGTCCCTGATTTTTGCCTCATATCTTTACCCTGTCCCACACAAATGTTTTGATTTTATGGTAAGTCATAGGATTACAGTCAGTAATGCCAGATGCCAGAGTTTCATGCTTCTTATTGTTCAGAAAATGCATGTTGATGTATAATCTGTTATTTCCTTTTAACTGAATATTAATAAAAAAACAGATAATCAGAAAACTAAGGTAGTGAAGATGCTCAGATGGATGGCTGGATACCACATTCAGAGACCCAGCTGAACAGTGGTGGTCAGTGATAACAAATGCTTTTGAAAAGTCCATGACAATTGCTCCCACAAATGTTGCATTTATTGAGCTTGGATCCGATGTGTTCTGTTACCAAAAGTGCACATTGTGCTCACTCCTTGGGCTGTTCTTAATCCATTTCCTGAGTCAGTTAAAATATTATAAATCAAACAATTCAAAAGCTGCAGAATAAGCAAAAGTGAGTTTACTGACCAATGTATGTGCCACAGAATTGTGAGAAACCTCTATTGATCAATTTCTGGGTTGTTTGATTTCATTGTTTGGACTGCATTTCTCTGGTAGCCTTGCATGCAATTCAAATAAAATGTCACTGTAGTTGATGTGCTTATTCAGTGGTTTGAACACTGTTTTTTCCAAAAATTTGGGAAGGATTTTAATAGACAGATTAGTCTGCAGTCTAAGATCTCTTGTTTTGGCCACCTTTCTGAAAAGGTATTGTTTCTGAGACTTTCCATGCACCTGGGAGATATTTATAAGAGATACCCTGCTTTATTGACAGATTCAGTGATCATAGGAGATTACTAGGTTATCATCACAGAGGTCATTTTAAGCCTAGCCATTTCATCCCAATATAATACCATAGAAATGCTAGTCAATACCCAAGATTGCATTTAGTGATGACTGCTCATGTCCAGGAGGGTTGTGGGCTCTTATCTCCAGTAGGAATTTACGGTACCCCATCCACTTGTCCAGGTTCCTTTTGAAAAGTGTCGTAGAGGGGGTCTGTTTCACATGAATTGGTAGCCTGTTAGAAAGATCCAGCAGTCACTGGGAGATGATTCTGTCCCTCCAGCATGTCCTATTTAGGTCGCAGGCCATATTTAGGTCCCTGGAACAGGTAGCCCTAGTCCTGTTTGATTTACGGATATGCAGAAAGTTCATTAGGTTTGGGTCTTGGATTGCTTTATAGGCCAGGCATAAGTCTCCCCTAAGAAGTCTATATGATAGAGTCAAGTGACAGGGATTTTAGTCAGTCTGTGTAAGGCACATGCTTGAGCCCCTTGATCTTCTTTGTTAGAAACCTCTGAGGTCTCTCTAATTGCTGCAGTTGCTTAGTACAGTACATGCTAAAAGGGGCATTATACTCAATTATGGGCCAGATAAGTGCTGAGTATAGGGGAGTTATAACTTCTTTTGCTCTCGAGGCGAGTGTGACAAAAGGAGATACTGCCAGCACAGCTAGCTTGAATTTTGTAAATAATTATATGTCATTGTTGACTATTGAAATGATTTATCTAAGATGCTTGTGTTACAAATGTATTAGAACTGTATGCCATGTGTATATCAAACTGCTCTGTACAGATATTTGTGTTGAAAATGTATTTTGCAAAGTGCTTGTGCTTAAAATGTGTCCACAGTGTGCCCTACGGGAAGAGAACAGAAGTGTACATGCAGTATTGTAACTGTTTAAATGTATATGTTAACATAGGAAACCAGAGGGTTAACCTCAGTCCAGCAAACTCTAGAAAAATAGCTGAAATTAAATTACTTTATAGGCTACACAATAAAAGAGGCTATCTCTAAGGTTCTCAGTGCAGCAAAAGACATAAAGTCTGTGCTAGGAAGTTTTCTGCATTGTCTTTAGGGTGAACTAATTACTAGTCTTGAAAGCATGAAGGAATGTAATTGTTTTATGACTTCCAGCATCTACCAAAGAGCTAAGAAAAGCCTTTGTCTATGTATTTTTACAGGTGGATGCTAAATGCTACCAGCTGCATCAGTTTTTGTTTTGCCTGAGAACTAGGAGTCAGATGACAGTTAGTGATGCCATTCTGCAAACTATCCCAGCAGTAATATTTTAGATAATATTTTGAAACGATGACTCTTAGTGAGGCAGAACATTCTGCATTATGACTTGGACCTGACAACAACAACCAGAAAAAACATTCACTGCTCTAATGAAGTAAGTTTCTAGGGAACAGTATAATTCTCTTAGATACAGTGAGGAATATTGTGAAGTTTAGTTTAGATGTTTTTCTTTATTTGTGTGAGCCTGTACTGCAATGTTATTTTAAATATTTCCTGTGGTTTTGAACTCTGTCACTGTGAATATATATTTAGTATTGTCTTGTTCTTTTATTATTTACTGTTAAATATATTTGAAGTTTTCATTGTAGCTGATCTGTGTAGAGATATTTAAGTTTTGAGAGTACTTCCATATTTATTTGGTGACACTGTGTGGGCCACTCCTAATTGCCTTGCTGTTGGTCAAACTACCATTTGTATTAATATTAATATTACACAGTAGGATTGGACATCCTTTGCTAAGGGCCTGAAAGTAACTGATAGGGACTGACTGGTGGCAGTGGAAACTACCTTGCAGTCTGGGCAGAAGGGGGTAGAGTTAGTAAACCTGTGTCAGCCTCTCCCGTGTGTGTGTGTGTGTGTGTGTGTGTGTGTGTGTGTGTGTGTGTGTGTAAATCGAACATCAGAGTGTGTGTGTTGTCAGCTACTTCGGCAAGGACATAAAGCACAGGTTGGACAGATTGGGTGTTGGAGGTCTTGGCTTGGTCACTCAGCTGAAATCTCAACTTTATAGCTATGCCAGTGGGGAGTCTTACTGGGGATCTGGAGAAAGAGTAGAGTGAGAAACCAGCCTACGACTGACTGTGGTCTCTGTATACTCTTTAGGGAAATTGCAGTTAATGCAAAGAGCTGCATCTGAAAATACTGTGTGTACCTGTTTTCCTCCCAGTGAAAATCCCCCCACTGTTGCTAGTGGTGAGGATTGAGGCTCCTTGGTTACTGCTCCAGTGGAGGGTCATCACAGCAATGCCTTTACTAATCAAGTGTGCTATGTAGAAATCTTTCCTTACTACAGTAGACACATGGGGGAGGGGGGACAAAGTTAAGGTTGCAGTCAATTTGTGATCCCAGGTACCTTACCATTTTGTCGGTACTTGGGGTATTATTGTTGCTCTGATACTGTGAACGGACATTGTTTGTGCCGAAGGGAGTGATGATGCATTTCTTTGCATTCAGTTTGAGACAGTGGCTAATACACCAATCATTGGTCTGTGTGAGACCCTCCTGGAGTATACTGACATCAATTGGGGATTCAGTGATTGCACCTAGTCTGCAGTCATCTGCAAACTTGGTCAGCCACAAACCCTTAGCTTTGATCTGAACTTCTGAGACGTATTTACCAGACAGTAGGGGGCCCAGTACTGACCCCTGTGGCACCCCCCCAGTAACAGATCTGCGGGCTGATGTGGAGTCATCCACTTTGATAGTGTGTGTCTGGTTTGTGATCCAGTTGGCCACCCATCTTGCAACAAAGGGGTTTACATTCAGTTTGCTAAGTTTATCAGTAATGCCTGAAAGTGGGATTGTGTTGAAAGCCTTTGCCAGGTCGAGGTATGCTGTGTGCACAGATTTTGCCCTCGTCAATAGCCTTGGTCACATTTTCAAGGAAATCCACCAGATTTAACAGACAGGATCTACCCTTCACAAAGCTGAATTGGGTAGGATCCAGGGATTGGAGGTCACCTATGTCTTTATTTATGAGGTCCATAATGATATGTTCCATGGCCTTGCAGGTGAGGCTGGTCAGGCTTATGGGTCTGTAATTCCCTGGGTCTGTTGCTAGGCCACCTTTGTGGAGGGGAATAACTGTTGCTTTTCTCCATTCCACAGGAAAAAAGCCTGTGGTTAGGCTATGATTGAAAAGGGTACTTAGTGGTGATGCTAGTTCATGTTTTAGCCTGTTTAAAATACAGCCTAGGATGTCATTTGGTCCCATAGAGGCTGTGATTTTGCTTTCAGATATGACGGGTGGAGGGGTTGGGGGAAGGTTTGTTGTAAGGAGGGGAAAAGGGAGTAAAATTTTCACCAAACCTGTCTGCTAGCAGGTTTATCTCTGTGGGATCAGTGTGTGTGATACCATTGGCTACTAGCTGTGCCACATGCTTGGCTCCTACCCTTTAAGTCACGTGCATAACTGTAAAAGGCCTTATGGTTATCCTTGGCTGTACTTGCTAAGTTTTGCTCAAAGGAGCTCTTGGAGGATTTGACAAGTTGTCTTATTTGCCAGTTGAGGCTGAGGAGGGTGCATTTCCCTTGTTAGGGAATTGCATTTGTTTTCTTGGACAGCAACTTTTTTCATTTATTGTAAAGTTTGTTGATGCTGGATGTCCACCATGGCAGATTGTTTTTACTTGGGGCTCTGGCTTTGATTCTTTCTGGTACATCCGAGTTTATAAACTTATGCAAGTAATTATACAGGGCTATAGTGTAAGCTTCAGCATAGTTACCCCTTCCAGCTTTGGTTGGGGTTTGGAATGCATTTATACCTTCACCTAGGAGGGTACAGTTTGCCTTGATGAAGTTTTTAGTCTGATTTCACCCTTTGTGAGTTCTGGTGTTAGTGCCAGCTCAAAGGTGGCTGATTTGTGGTCAGTTTTAACTAATGAGGGTTCAACAGTTACCGTAGTGCATCTGTTTGACATGTTGGTGAGGACCAGATCCAGAATGTTAGTTTTCTTTGTCGGGGTATGGACAATTTGTTCCAGGGCATTTGAATTAACAAAGTCAAGGGACTTTTGGGCTAGTGAGTTGGAGATAGCTTAGGTTTCCCAGCTGATGGTGGGATAATTGAAATCTCCCATAACCAGTGTGTTCAATAAAATTTGGATTAGCTCCAGTTTGGTCAAGTAGGCTTTGTGTGCGTCATGACCGATGGAGAGGGGTCTATAACTGGCAATGACTTGAACAAGGGTCCTACCCACTGTAACCTGGACATGGAGTAACTCCATGGAGTTGTCCAGTCTAACTAGAGGAGAGGTGATTTTTATCTCTAATATAGATTGAAACACTGCCTCCTTTGGTTTTCTCACATTCATTTTGTGGTCTAAAGGTGTGTAAGACATTGTAGCCTTGCAAGGCCAGGGTACTCCCTGAGGCCTTGAACCAGGTTTCTGTGACTGCCCAGACGTTTAAATCTTCTAGTGATACAAGCACTTCCAGGGAGTGCAGTTTTTTGGTTTAAGTTCCTAGCATTTAGCAGCATGACACTTATTTTGCTCTGATTGGTTAATTTCACAACAGTAATGTTGTTTTCAAGACCTTGCCTATCAAAAGGCACTACGGGGAAGGCAAGAGCCTTTGCCAGCAGCTGAAAGCCTAGAGGTGCCATGTGCAAACTGTCTCTGGCAAAGCAGTGAGGTTTGTCAACCAGACACCAAAAATTAAGACAATTTATTGAAATCAATCATTTTTTTGTTTATACTGTGGCATCATTCTAGGTGAGGGTAGTATGCTGCTCAAGGTTAGGGACATACCTTCCTGGGACACATACTCAGAGAGCTCAACCATGTCTTTCTTCATATAGTCCAGTGAGGTATGTCTCAGGTCATTCACACCAACATGAACTATGGCAGAGTCGTAAGGTACTTGTTGCTGAGGGACCTGAGTGCATGCGTGATCTGATGTATCCTGGCACTGGACAGGCAGCTTACTGGGACTTTCTTCTTGTCCAACCTGGTGAATAGGACATCCATGTGTCTCATTGAGTCTCCAATGACAAGAACATTTGGTTTTTGAGTTACGTCTTACTGGCTGGGTGGGTGAGACAGTTGTGTTGCTATATGTCATGTGTGCTGTGGAGACTGTGTTAGTCATAGCAGTCTTGTGTTTTGGAGGTCTCTGGTGTTTCAGTAAGTTTTTCGAGAGAACCTCCATGTATGTAGATTTATGTGTTTGATGCAGACTATGTGTATGAGTAGTGGTATGTGTACAAGTAGTGGTACTATGAGCATATGTACTGGTGGGTGAGTTGACAACCTTCTCCATGTTACTGTTTTGAGTGAGAGATAGCACGGATTATATATTTTTGGTGTAATTACATCTCTTGCACTCTGTACTAGAGTATGTTATTAGTAGAGGGTCATCTGTGTACATGAGGCAATTGCTACACTGTCTCAAGTGACCCAAGTCAACAAGGTTGGCAGGAGAAACAAGGGTAGTCCAACTGTCTATAATGCTAGGTTGAAGACTGTTTTCAGTAGGGGTGGCTATTCAAAATCGATCATGGATGAATACTTCTGCCTGTGTTTTATGGAAAATTTACTGAATTTAACTGTACAGCTTTGGCGCACAATTGCATGGCAGTGAGCGGTGCTGTATGACGTAAACAAGCAGAAACCTGCTCAAATGCAGGGCCTAAATACCAGAAGCTAAAACTTTGAAAAAATTTTAAAAAGATTCAAAAGGCCCAATGAGGATTCTTATTCCAAGCCCTAGACTAGCCTCCCTTTACCAGACAGGTTCCAATCAGCACAATTCTCTCACAAAAGTTCAGATAGGCCCCTTCCAATCCTAGATGGCCTGGAAAACATGCTCAGAACAAACAAACCACTACAAACAGTTCCAGAAGCAGCAAGCCTGTATCCAGACTATGCTACAGCTGCCAGCTGCTCTAGTGTCAGCAGAAAACACTAGAGCCTGTTTAAAATGGCAGAAAAATACCAGTGAGACACTTTAGTTTAAAACAGAAGGATGTGCATGCTCATCCTTAGAATCAGCCATGAGGCTCTAAAGAATGTTTTAAACAGTTAACAGATCAGTTATTTAAACACTGCTTGGTGGGAAAACCAGAACAAGCAGAACAGATAGCTTAAAAACAGTGACAAATACCAAGAAATACCTAACAGTGAAACTAACAAAAAAAAGCTTTGTAAACAGTGAAAACAGCAATGAAACTTGATTTAACAGGCACAATAAAGCAGAAAATTGCAGTACAACAATGCAGTTTAGTACACAGTAAATAAATACAGTATAAACGTAGGTGGCAGGCAATAAAAATGTGCAGTAAATAGTACAAATAAGCAAAAAAAAAAACAGGCAAGTTATTTTTGGAAGCCTGTAGTCATCTGGTATCTCAGCTCATAGTTGTGGCTGGTAGCCCACCTCAGTTCATCTTGGTACAAACAAGCAGAAATGCAGGGCCTAAATACTAGAAACTAAAAATGTGAAAAAAAAAAATAAAAACATTCAAAAGGACCAGTGAGGATGCTTATTTCAAGCCCAGGACCAGACTCCCTTTACCAGACAGGTCCCAATCAGCACAATCCTCTCACAAAAGTGCAGCTAAGCCCATTCTAAACCAAGATGACGTGGAAAACATGGTCAGAACAAACAACCACTACAAACAGTTCCAAGCCTGTATCTGGGCTATGCTGCAGCTACTAGCTACCCTAGTTTCAGTGGGAAACACTAGAGAATATTTAAAACAACAGAAAACTAGGAGTGAGACAGTAAAAAAATGTTTAAAATGCTTAAAACAGCAGAAAATCAGCACGGAGGCTCTAAAGAATGTTTTAAACAGTTAAAAGATCAGTTATTTAAACACTGCTTGGAGGGAAAACCAGAACAAGCAGAACAGATAGCTTAAAACAGTGAAAAATAACAGCAAATACTTAAACACTGAAACTAACAAAAAAGCTTTATAAACAGTGAAAACAGCAATGAAATTTGATTTAGCAGGCACAATAAAGCAGACAATTGCAGTACAACAGTGTAGTTTAGTACACTGTAAATAAATACAGTTTAAAAGTAGGTAGTAGGCAGTAAAAAAGTGCAGTAAATAGTATAAATAAGCAAAAAAAAAAACAGGTAAGTTTTTTTGCAAGCTCAGAAGCCTCTTTTCATCTGGTAACTCATCTCAGAGTTGTGGCTGGTAGACCACCTCAGTTCAGCTTGGTACAAACAACCAGAAACCTGCTCAAATGCAGGGCCTAAATACCAGAAGCTCTGAGCTAGAGGACTAACAGTAGTAGGCTTTCAGCTCATAGTAAACTAGAGTTCTAGGTTATAGACAGGCACACATTATGCAATGCGCTGTGTGCCCTTTTTAAAAATAATTTATTTATTGGGTGCAAAAAGATATGATAATAATGAAGTATACAAGGAAATCCCTGGCACATTTACACTGGCCTTATTTTATTAATTTATATACTTTTTATTTTTTTCATAGTGACTAGATGATTAAATGCTTTATTTTTTGCTCAAGCCTGACATTTCAAAATTTATTTTGCACTTTTGTAAAAAAATGCATTGTCTATACACATGCATTATCTGGAGGATGGAAGTTACACTTGGGTCTGGGAGGTACGGTTATGTTATACAAGTCCATATACAATTTCACAGTTCTTGGCTATACCCATGTGTTTAATACCCCTTCCCCACAGGTGACCATCAGCTGCCATCATCTCCTTTTCTTTTTTACTAGATCTATCGGATCTGCCTTAATCTTCCTGGGCTCAACTTGACCCTCATCCACAGCTGGTGAGGAGATCAAAGACACTGGCAGAGCATCATATTGCTGTCAGGGAGTGTGATCAAACTCCTCCATCTCCTGGCAACTCTACAAGCTGTGCTACATCAGTATAACCGTGAGCACTTCAAATGCATGGTCATCCTCTGACTAAGCTGTAAACCTGCCAGGTGCTACAACAGTGTACTCATGAGCACGTCTGTGCATGCTCATCCTCTGACTAAGCTGTAAACCTGCCAGGTGCTACATCAGTATACCCATAAGCACTTCTGTGCATGCTCATTCTCTGACTAATCTGTATTCCCACTCTGCAGCACAGAGCTTACTGCGCTCATAATCATGATATTTACTGCAGTAAGCCTAGGATACCTTCCTTACCTCAGGATGGGTGAGTCAGTATTGACTGCTCAACACCATCCTTCACTCCACATGGACCCCTCAGTGAATATGCCACTAGGTGAACACAGGTTGTCTGGGTCATAGTAAGGGCATTATCCCTTTCTGCCACAGGGTGACAAGCCCATCAGTACCTGAGTTATGTTATGATCTTAGTCAAAGTAAATTTACTATCTGTTTGTAGGTGCATGGTAGTGAGAGCATTCTGATACTTGAGTTATTGTTATAGGCTGGGATGCAGGACATGAAGCGACCTGCAAAGGTCTGTATGATAAGTAAAGCTGAGGATCCTGCTAAGGATCTCATATCAGGGATGTTGCTGAACTGCAGCAGCTGATGGATGCATGTCCAGTTATTCCTGGTAGAACTGCTGCTGTTGTTCCACAGTCTGAGGAACTAACTTTTCTTAGTTTTCATTATTACATCCTTACAAATATTGCAAACCTATTCGTACTTTTAGACATCTGATATGGTATTAGGCTATCTACAGTTTCTTTGTCTTATCACATTGCAGCATTGACTGTAAGATTTCTGGAGTCCTCCAGAGCTGTGCTTTTATTTTGAGCCTTATTGTTTGTGTCTGGAACTAAGGAATTAAGCACCTTTAACTTTATCCAAGCTAGTGACTAATAGAATGTGGGGTCAGAGAATTAATATGTAGCAAATATGGCTGAAATTTAGCTGAATTCCATTGATAATGGTTCCTTTTCATTTGAAAACAATGACTTTGAGTAACACTGTTGCATTTTCAATGGTATAAGCTGGTGTATAGCCATTGAGGGAAACTTTTAGTTATGTACTCACCATAACTTCAGATGTTTGGGATCCATCTCGCCTACATTCTGACTGATGGGTTGGGAGCCGATCCGACTCACGCTTATGCCAAAGAGCGAAGTCTCTTATTGGCTGAGCTTACTATATCCCAGGATGCACCACTACCAGTCCCCCAGATCTAGTTTGTCCGCATACATGCACACATGCACGCACTGATTATATAACATCGTCAGATGAAACAAGATAAAACAGTAGAACTCAAAACCGTTCAATCTCTTCTGATCTCCAAGGCAGGGGGAAGGAGGGTGGGTATTAGGAATGTAGGCGATGGATCCCAAACATCTGAAGTTATGGTGAGTACATAACTAAAAGATGTTATGTGATCCTATCTCACCTACATTCTGACTGATGGGACAGCGTCCCTAGCACCTGAATCCTTGGTGGCTCACTGGAAAACACTCCTGAGTACCGTGGAACCAAATGATGCTCGCCCTTTAGATGCCACATCCAATTTATAGTGGAAAATGAAAGTGTGCGGATTGGACCAAGTAGCCGCAGCACAAATCTCAGAAATAGCGAGCTTGGAATGAAAAGCTATAGAAGTCGCCATAGCTCTGGTAGAGTGAGCTTTGATAGATGTTGTAAGTTGCTTATTCGAAGAGGAATAAGCCTGAGTTATACAATCTCTAATCCATTTGGAGATAGTAGCTTTTGTGATGGTTTTACCCAATTTATTGTCTGAGAAGGACACAAACAACTGGTCTGATTTACATTTGCTGAGTCCTGTCTAAATAGAGGCGAATTGCCTGTGAACATCCAATTTATGGAGAGTGTATTCTGCTTCATTGGAGAATTTTGGAAAGAAAACTGGTAGCTCTAGAGATTGTTGGAGACAGAGATTAGAACAGACCTTTGGGACAAAAGATGGATTAGGCCTAAGTGATACTCTATCCTTGTGAAAAATCAAGTACGGTGGTTTGATAGATAGGGCTTGAAGCTCTGAAACTCTTCTTGCAGAGGTAATTGCAACTAAGAAGGCAGTTTTCCAAGACAGATATTTTAACTCACATGTAGCAGCCGGTTCGAAAGGGAAAGATGTTAATGCACGAAGCACCAAATCAAGATCCCACGGAGGCGCAGGATGAAAAACTGGGGGTCTTAACAGCCCCGCACCTTTAATGAAAGTTTTGCATAATCTGCTGCTCATCAATGGAGGATCCATGGATTCGTGAAATTTAGAGATAGCCGCTAGTTGGACTTTAATAGTAGAGACAGAAGATCCTTGATTAAACAGGGATGTTAAAAATTTCAAAACCTCTGGGATTGGAGCAGTGATAGGGTCTAAGCCGTTGAGTTGAGCCCAGATAGCAAACCTCTTCCACTTACTGAGGCACAATTTCTTAGTGCTGGGTTTGTGGGCCAAGATAAAATGTGAATAACTTGCGAGTCTAAGGTGTGATTTCTGACGAAAGTCGGAAGTGGAGGAGCCAAGCTGTCAACTTCAAAGTGTGAAGGGACTGGTTGTCGTCCCAACTGATGAATTAGCAGATCCGAGTTAGATCTAAAGTCCAAGGATCATCCACCGCATGTTTCTTCAGGTAGGGAACCATACCTGACGAGGCCAGGAGCAATTAGTATCATTGTGGACCCCAATTGAGAAGCTTTCTGAATGACTTTGGGGAGAAGTGGAATCGGAGGAAAAGCATAAAGTAGCCCTGTTGGCCAAGGTTGTGCTAGAGCATCCATAGCTTCCCCTGATGTGGAGTCAAGGAGAAGAACCTTTGCACTTTGTATTTTGTGGTGTTGCAAACAGGTCGCAGCACCCCCATCTTCTGAAAACCTGAGCTGCTACTGTTTCGTTCAGGGACCACTCGTGAGGAGAGAGAATTGTCCTGCTTAATCTGTCTGCCAATATATTTGATTTCCCGGAATGTGGGTCGCTACCAAGAAACGGCTGGTAGCTACAGCCCATTCCCACACCCTCATGGCCTCTCTGCAAAGGGGTAAGATCTGGTCCCTCCTTGTTTGTTTAGATACCAGACCACCGACATGTTGTCTGTGTGGATGGCGATAATGCCCTGAGGGAGAAACTTGTGTAAGGCCTGTAGGGACAGAAGTACAGCCCTCATCTCCAATACATTGATGTGGAGAAAAGTTTCTGGAAGCCAGGAACCCTGAACTAACCTGCCCAGACAATGCCCCCACCCTGTCTGGGAGGCATCTGTCGTCAGGGTGACCACTGGAGGGAATAACAAAAGGACTTCCCTGATTTAGATTGGATGTCTGAAGCCACCAGCCGAAGGTCCGTTTGCACATTTCTGTAATCATAATGGGGTGATTGAGGGAAGATCCTGAAAGGACCATTAAGTCGATAATAGCCACTGAAGAATCCTCATGTGCAATCTTGCCAGAGGAACTAGAAGAACCGTGGCAGACATTGAACCTAAAATTTGCAGGACCATCCTGGCTGGGGCCTTGGATCTTGAAAGCAGGGCTTGAACTTGGCCTTGTAAAGTTTGGATCCTTTCGGTAGGAAGAAAAAGCATCAATTTTGAGTCTATCTCTGCTCCTATGAACCTTATGCTGAGAGGGCAGCAAGACAGACTTTGACCAATTGAATGTAATTCCCAGGGTAGCACCCAGGAAAAGGTGGCTTTGAGGTTGTCCATTAGTAGATGACTGGTGGTGGCAGTCAGGAGCCAGTCGTCCAGATAGGGAAACACTTGGAATCCAAGACTCCTCAGGTGAGCAGTTACTACTGCCAAACATTTGGTGAACACCCTGGGGCTGTGGTGAGACCAAAGGGCAGAGCACAAAATTGGAAATGACTGTCTCCCAGGCTGAAGCGCAGATACTTCCTGGACGCCCATGTATCGGTATGTGATAATAAGTCCTTGAGATCTATGGAGCACATCCAAACATCCTTCTCCAATAATGGGAGAATGGATTGTAACGTGACCATTCAGAATTTGGATTTCGGACGGATTGGTTTAGTCTGCTGAGATCCAATATTGGTCTCAGGTCCCCTGTCTTTTGGCACTAAAAGAACCTTGAGTAATTTCCGGATCCGATCTGGTCTGTGGGGACCGGTTGGATGACTCCTTTTCTAGCAGCTTTAACGCTTCTGTGGCTGCAATTTCCCTTTGACTGGGTGGTGGGTCGGATTTTTGGACGGTGGGGTAAGTGTGTGAAGGGAATGGTGTAACCTCCGGCAATAATCTGAAGCACCCATCTGTCCTGAGTGATTGACTCCCAGGCTTTTAGGTGCTTGGCAAAACGGCACCTGACTGGCTCGAGCAGCACAGCCGGGCAATCCCTCATGAAGTGTGGGAGGCTGAAGAGCCACGAAAGGACTCATGGTCTCCAGAATTGCGGGGCCTCTGCGCCTCTGGGACGGCGCCTCCCAGAAAAATTTCCCGTCCTCTGCCTCTGGAAGGAATCTTCCTGCTGTTGATGGAAAAACTTACGTGATTTGCGGAACCACATCTTCCCTCCTCCTTTAGCCTTGGGATAAGGCCGAAAGGGAGTGGAATAACGGCACCTACAGATAAAGTTTTTCCTTCTTGCTCACAGCGGGTAAGAGTGTCTTTAACCTTAGGTCCAAACAAAGAGGACCCATCAAAGGGAGCGTCGCGAAGGAAGACTTGAAGGCCTCCATAAAATGACACAAATGGAGCCAGGCTTGTCTCCGTGAGCCACGCTTTGCCTGTCGCTTACCCGCCCCTTTCGCCGCATATGAAATGAGCCTCATGGACGAAGTTAGAAATTGAAGCAAGGATAGCCAACTGAGAGCTAACCGACTGGGCTAGCTGCTCAGGTAGGTTACCTGAGAGGAATCTGACAGCTCCTTGACCAGATCCCTCTGAAGCCTGGTAAAATGTGCCAAATAATTCAGGGACCTTAAAGTAAAGGCCGCTGAAGTCAGGGTGCGCTTCCCGTGCGGTCCATGCTCCTAGACTCCTTATTAGGAGGATGGACGGACGTTGAAGCCTCTGCCACGTCCTGTTGTGGCAGATGCCACCACCATGGCATCTACAGCCACGCCTTTAGTCAGGAACTCCTTCGGGTGGGGCAGACAAAAATTTGTTAGGACGAGAAGGACTGGTTCCACGGTATCTGGATGTTCCCAGCCCTCGACAAACTAAATCCAGGAGCTCGTCGAAGGGCGGAGACACCCAGGAGGCGGAGGGCTGAGCCCCAAAGGCCTTGAGGAGCACTGACTCATCAGCAGAAGGGGTTTGGATATCCAGCCTCGTTGTTTGAGGATCTCTAAGATGTCTGCAAATGAGACATCATCCGAGGGCGACTTCAGGACCCTCCGCATCATCAAGATCAGTGTCCGATGTAATAGACTCGGGGAGTCCGTGCTTCCCCTTGCGATCTCTTCCTTGGGGCTCCTCTGAAGACAACTCGAAGAACCCTCAGGAGGAGGGGAACCCCAAATGGGGGTAACCTCAGGCCCAGGGGCTCCGCTGCCTAAGGACAGGGAACTGCCAAAGACCCAGTCTCCACGCCCAGGAAGGTGCCGGTAAAGCCGGAGATGGCCGAAGAAGACTTGGCTAAGGCACTCCTCATAGCTCTGAAAGCCAGACCCCAGAATCCTGGGAGTGTCGTCCCGGAGCCATGATAGCAGACGGAAGTCCCGAGAGCCCGCATCGAGAGGGAGGCTCGGAACCGACAGCATAGGTCCCGAAACATCACCCCAGGTCCAGCCGAAGTCCGTGCACCAAACTCGACCCCGAAGGCGGGGTTGGAGTAAGGGTCGAGCCGACCTAAGACCTCCACCGGCTCCAACAGCACCTGCTCCGATGGAGCTGAAGCGGTTGGAGGAGGAATGGCAATGACATGGGCATGGGCCGTCGGCTCCGAAGCCAACTGGGTCGGAGCCGGAACAAATTTTTGAAAGACTGGGGACTGGAACAGTCTTTGGAGCACCCTGTCTATGTCCGAATCTGACATCCTCGATGACCTAGAGGATACTGAATGGGTTCGAGATGGCCTCTCCAACGGCCCCAAGGGGCTAGGGGACCGCTCGAGGCGACTCGATGACTATCGGCGCCGAAGGAATACCCACACTAGTTTCCATCGGTGCCGAGGAGGACTTTGGCGCCAAGGAGGAAGTGTCTGAGTGGACAACCTTTGTCGGCTCCGAGACCAGTGGAGCCGACGAAGGTGACCCGCCTCTCAATGCCCCAGCCATCGGCTCCGAGCCAGAGGAGTCGAGACTGGTGGCATCGAGGCAGACCGTTCCCTCGGCTCCGAGTCAAGGAGAAACCTGCCTATGTCTTTTGGCGGTCGGATCTGACGGACTGGTCGGGCCGGCGCCCTTTTCTTTAGCAGGAGAAGGAGAGGATGCTAAAGCTTCTTCAAAGGAGGGTTTTATAAGACCTTTAATATGAGCTTATTTTTCCTCTCTTGGAGGACCCTCGAAAAAGCGTGACACACTGCAGCACTCCTGCAAATGTTTTGCACCCAAACTATAAACATAGAGAGTGGTCATCTGTGATAAACATTTTAAAGTTGCACTTGGTGCACTTTTAAAGCCTGAAGGCCTAGGTACCTGAGACATTCCGTGAATTAAAGCCCAAAACACAGTACAAACACTGTAATTAGAAAGAAATTCTCTCTTCTTTGTCCTTCTTTACAAGAAAGAGAAACTATCAACAGTATAAAGGATCCGAGATCCCTAAACAAAACAGAAGTCACCTACAATCAAAAAGACCGGAAAGGCCTTTCCACACAAGAGGTACTCCTAGTCAACACTCACAACACAAGAATTTACCAAGTAAATTTCACCAAACTCACTCTAAACACAAGAATAGCTGTTAAAACAGCTTTTGTTGAAGAAAAAAGAAATTCCTGACAGAAAAACTAGTGAAATTAATCACTACTTAGCTCAGCCAGCTCGAGACCACATCTTCACTTGTTAGCAAACGAGATCTGGGGACTGGTAGTGGTGCATCCTGGGATATAGTAAGCTCAGCCAATAAGAGACTTCGCTTTGGCATAAAGAGTCGGAGCCGAGGGATCGGCTCCGAACCCATCAGTCAGAATGTAGGCGAGATAGGATCACATAACATCAATCAGTTACAGCTGAGTATGTTACTGGAGTATTGTTTAGGATCCAGTCAATCATGGAAAGATTTCCAGTTGTACTGGTGAATCTATTTGCAAGTTTAATGAATAGCATGAGTTCTTACGCACTTACTTGGCAGGTCTGTAGCATGGCACTGCTGCATAATTTGAGTTCCATTTACAATGACATCCCCTAGTAGAATGCATTCTGATTCAGTTTTTATTTCATCCCCCACCCCCGTCCTAGGTGTTCTGTTTATCATAGTCAAAGCAAATTTGTATAGTATATAAATGGAACCAATAGTAGGTTGTCTGTCTTTCCATCCTTGTTGCTTGGGATAGCTTTTTGTTATTTTGTACATAGGGATTTGCTACAGGAAGATTAAATGACAACATTCTTTAGAAACTACTGTATGTATTGTGTTGTACATATTCTCACCGTGATGTACTTTAATTCAGATTTCAGACTAAGTTAAATGTCTGATAAACACAGCTACTGAAGTTACAAATAAAACACTTCAAGTCACTTTGTAGGTGTTTGGGAGATGAAATGTTTGAGACTGTATATTGGGTCCAGGGTATGGTTAAATACTACTGAAATGCCTACAGGAGTATGTTTATGTTTTAGTTAACCAGTTAACTGATCTGGTCCACATACTTCTTTCAGGCATGATCCTGTTCTAATGATAAATTAAAGATATAGAATAGAAGAGTTAAGGAAATGTTATAATGTAGTAAATTACACATAATACATTCTTTTATGTAAAGTGTGTAGCAATATAAAAGACACTTAGAAAAATATTAACACAGCATTCAAAAAATAATAATAAAGATCCTTCACAATAAATATACAGGTCCACTAAATTTTAGGGCATAACAGAGAAAGCATTTAAATCAGCCATGATCAATACAGCATTGTCACTTGTATCCGTCATTAAGATTTTGATTTCCCATTGACTGTAACCAGATTTGTCACTTCCTAGATAAATAAGCATACTATTCTAGCTTCCCATAGCCTTTCTGATGTCCTTTCCCCTCAGACAAGTGTGAATGTGAGACTTTTAATAGCTATGGCACCTTGAGCTGTAGATCCAAGCAGGGAAATGATTATGTAGTTGTAAATAGTTACAGAGAGAGAGGTGGGCAATGATCTGCATGCAGAAGCTTAAATGTAAGTGTGTTTAACAGAGGACAACTCTAGCTGGGGCTGCAAGGTAACCAGTAGGTTCATAGGAAGTACTAGGCTGGCTGCCTTTGTAGGTCATTTTAAGACAAGCCAGTTTCCCTTTTTGTGCTTGAAATAACCTCTCCCATTTGGTTATAGGCTGGCCTTATCCAGCATATGGGTGATAATTATATATTACCCCTAATGAGAATAACTGGGATCATACCATAGATAATTTGAGGGGGCCCATGCATAAGATAAAGCATTTAGGAGCTGCCTCTGTCCATTACATTAGTACATGGTGCAGTCCTTGGGTAAATCTTCTGTTTTCCACCCATAGATCTAAGTTGTACTTGAATATGAACTGGGATGAACTTTGTTTTATGTGGATGGGGTGTCTGTTCCATAACAACGGTATCCTTGGTGAGATACACCTGTTCTTCCAAACTCTTCTTTTGATGTTTTAGAAGAGATTTAGATCCCTAGACTGAGAATTTATGATGCCATTCAACTTGCTGATGTCTAGTAAATCCATCAGTAATAGGTCAGAGGATGCCTTGTATGCCAGACACAGGTCATCTCTTAGAAGTTGGGTAGGACATGTTGTTTAGGCCTTGTATCCTTTTAGTAAAGTATCTCTGTGGCTGTTCCAGTTGTTGTATGTGTCTAGACAGATACATGCCAAAGGGGGCATTATATCCAATGACTGGACTAATGAAGGCTGAGTAAAGGGGGCAATGGCATCCCCAGATCTGGACACAATCCCTTTGTTTACAAGCTGTGCAATATAGAAGGGCTTTCTTACAACAATGGACGCATGCTGGTCAAACATTAGGCCACTGTCCACGTAACTTCCCAAATCCCAAACACCTGGGTTGGATTTTAGTGGCATATTGTCAAAGTGGTAGATCCCTGGGGCAAATGATTCCCCAAAGGATACAATAATGATGATAATAATAATAATAATCATTAACCAATGATGGTCTTCATGATCAGATGAGAGAAAAAGAACAAACCTCATTCAGTACCATTTGTAGTAAATATTTGTAAGGCAAGAAACAGAAGAAAGTATGCAGGTCTGGCTTTGAATAACTTTCCTCCTATTGCTCTCCTGGTTACTGTTGATAACTAATGAGATAGTTTATATTTTCAGCTGACTGAAACTGTCTCAGTTTGTAATTGAAATGACTAACTTGGATCCTGCCATAATGTTAGATATTTGAACTGTAACATGTGACCTGCGTTATACATATGCAGGATGTGTCTTTTACACTGGGTGAACATGAGTTAGCTTTTGCCTTGTGCAAACAAAGTTGCTGAGTTGATGGGATTAACAGAATTATTAGTAGGAAACCAGGAATAAACAATGTGAAAATAATCTTCCAGACTTCTTGGAATGTAGTGGAATTTCTGGCTCCTTTACTATAATTAGATCACCATCAAGTAATTTCATTTGTAATTTTGGCAGTGAAAGTTAAAAGGTCATTAATGAAAAAATGAAGGAGGACTCAGTGCAAAATGGAGCCTTGAGTGATTCCTGTTGTTAATGTTACCTACTTAGATTCAATTGTCCTTCTTGGTATTAAATGTACCTTTCATCAAATAGCTTCTAAACCATTTGCAGGACCCATCCCTCTGTTGAGTCCATTTAGTAGTAGCCTGTATTTAACTGTATCAAATGCCCTACAAAGATTAACAAAAAAAGACAGCCACAAAGAGTCTTTTTTCCATATTAATGAATATAGCACATATAATATTGTATATGGCAGTCTGTGTGCTATATTCTGCTTTAAATCAATGTTGTGAGTGTGCAGGCCATCCATTCTTTGAGCAATGTTCAAGAAGTTTTGACTAAATGGTATTCTTTAACATCTTAACCACAAGTCTTAACACTGACATAGGTTTATAGTTACCAACAACTATGGGGGGTTGTATTTTAGGAATGGGAATCACTGTAGCACGTTTCAGTGTGTAGGAAGTATGCATTATGTTGTGAGGGAAAGACCAACACTGTGTGTCATTAGTTTGTCACTCACTGGGGATGCCATCTTTTGGAAAGTTGGGCGCAGTTCTGATATGCTGTGATTTTTAAGTTTTATCAGTTTTCTAACAGTTTAATAGCCAGTTTTGAATGGAAAATGTGTCATAAAGTCCTCAACTTTAAATCTGCCATAAGACATTGAACACTCATATTGAACAGTTCTGGTTAGCTTTGAATTTTCCAAATAAGTATAAGTGCAATATTTTGTTTCAGAAATCGTTGCTTTGGTTGGAAGGCTAATATATTTATTAGAATAGATATGGGTGAAATACTTTAAAAGAGAAAGCTGCTATGAATCGATAATGCACAAGCTTCATTGGGATAAAGCCATAAGTGGGTGGGTAATACACAGATGAGTAATAGCTCAATGAGTAGGGGGTAATAATGCATTTGATTGCATTAAGTTTAAGACAATGACTTTGGCACTAATCCATAGTCTGTGTAAGACCTTCTTGTGAGATGTTGACATCACAGTCATCAGCAAACTTTGTCATGACAGGAATAGACCCCATTCCTAAATCAAAGTATGATTAAAGTTCATGAAATCAGTATTGTTTCATATTTGATGTTAGCCAAAAGTGCTCTTTGCAGCACCTGTAGTGTGTGCAGAATTGACTCCTTCTGTAATTCATATGGAGTTACATGTATCGTTAACATATCTAAATAAGACTGTAAATTATTTTTTATGAGCCTCATCGCTCCTATTACTGCTGGAACGGTTTGGGCGTCCTTCTTCACACCGCCCTCATTTCTGCCTGCAAATCCTGTATTTTATAACGTTGTGTCTCTCTGTACATAAGACACTATAATCTCTGGATGCAGCAATTTCAGTGATCACTGCTACTTTTGGCTTCTTTTCATGGACTACTATATCTGTTTTTCTCGCATTTATTTTTTGAACTGTTGGTAATGGGTGATCCCATGTGATACAAACTTCATCATTTTCTGTAATGCTTTGTGGCTCATACTTCCAATACTTCTCAGCTACTTCACTATTGTAATGTTTGCACAATCCCCAAAGCAACAGTCTTGCCACATTATTATGCTTTTCAGTGTACAGGCCCTTTGCCATTAGTGTATCACATCCCAGCAGCAAGACGTGCAACTGATTCCAGTTCTGTTTTACAGAACCTACATTTGTCTGTTTCTCCCACTTGTTCAATGGACTTTGTAAGTCAACGTGTACATAGTCCACTTGTACATAGTCCACTATCCTGGGCCTCTAGTATTAATCTTTCATCTTTTGATTTAAATTCACTTCTCCTTAACCATTCCTGCGTCAGATCCTGATTGACATGAAGTCGTTCCAGGAGTTTTCTGTACTTGCAGATATATTTATGCCTTTTCCACATTTCTTGCCTTCTCATCTGATCCTTCTTATTTTTTTTTTTTGTTTTGTTGCACATTCAGTTGCTGCCTGATTTTTGTCTACTTCTGGTTTGGTTTCTATTCCCACTTGAGTTCAATATTATTCTGCTAAACTAAGCAGGTTAGTCAGATTACATTTGTTCTCTTCATGTTTCAAAACTTTCACTATGTTTGGGTCTGGTGAAGTTAGCAGATATGTATGCAGTCCTAGAACTGCAGATCAATACAAATAATCAGTTTCATGGAGGCCCATACCTCCTTCAGAACAAGCAATGTATAATCTTGGTATACACTGATTTGTATATATAATTTGATAAGTGTGAAGCATTTTTCTTGTTTTCCTGTCTAACTAGTAGTCCAACGGGGCAAGTATGGTATGCTCCAGACCAGACTACATTCAAGTCTGTCACTTTTTACTTTCTCCAAGTGTTTTGGGTTTATATAATACCATGATGGGAATGGAGCCCATTCCTAAGTCAAAGCATGGTTAAAGTTCATGAAATTATTATTGTTTCACTCTTTGATGTTAGCCAGAATTGCTCTTCATAGTACCCGCAATGTGCCCAGTAATGACTCCTCCTGCAATTTGTATGGAGTTACATGTATCAATAACATATCCAAATATGACTGTAGATTGTTTTTTATAAGACCCTTTGCTTCTACTACTATTGCAACTGTCTGGGTATCCTTCCTCCACACTGCCCTCATTTCTGCCTACAAATCCTGGTATTTTATGATTTTGTGTCTTTTTGTATGCAAGACACTGTAGTCCCTGGGTGTAGCAATTTCAAAGATCAACGCTACTTTTGTCTTCTTTTCATGGACTACCATATCTGGTTTCCTAGCATTTATTTTTTGAACTGTTAGCAATGGGTGATCCCATGTGATATAAACTTTATAATTTTCTAGAATGCTTTGTGGCTCATTTTTCTAGTGTTTTTTCAGCTACTTCAATATTATAATGTTTGCACAATCCCCAGTGCAGCAGTCTTGCCACATTATTATGCCTTTCAGCATACAGTCCTTCTGGCATTAGTACATCACAACCAGTAACAAGATGTGCAGCTGTTTCCAATTCTATTTTACAAAACCTACATTTGTTTTGTCTGTTTCTTTCACATGTTTAATGGACTTTATTTACCAACGTGTACGTGGTTCATTATATTGGGCTGCCTATATTACCCTTTCATCTTTTGGTTTAAATTCACCTCTCCTTAACCATTCCTGCATTCAATCCTGATCAACATGAGGTTATTCTAAGAGTTTTCTATACTTACAACTATATTTATGCATTTTCCACATTTCTTGCCTTCTCATCTGATCCTTCAGCTTATATTCTTTCTTCTGTTTTTTGGCACATTACATTGCTGCCTGATTTTTATCTACTTCTGGCATGATTTCCATTCCCATTTGATGCTGATATGCTTCTGCTAATCTAAGCAGGGAGATCATCTTAGACTTATTCTCCTTATTTTTCAAATCTTTCACTACATTTGGGTCTAGTGAGGTCAGCAGATATGTATGGAGTCCCACGATTGCAGATCTATATATGTAATCTATTTCAAGGAGGTCCATACCTCCTGTATAAAACCCACTTTGGCGGGGTTTTTGCACTTGTTACTACTCAGCCAAGCTCCTTGTGGTCCTGCAGAGTGGTGCTAGCAGCAGAGAGGCTAAAAGAGTGAATGCTAACCTGATAAAAGTGTTTGTTTTCCTGCTACTACCTGGGCGACTGTCCGATCTAGCTAAACTGCAAGTATTTCTGCTTCTTGAACTGTTTTAAACTGTTTAAAGTTGTTTTTGCACCAGCACTTTTAAAGTTTGTCCTGTTTGTTGCATTTACCTGTTGAGGCTACACACTCAAGTGCGCTAGCCTGTGTTACATATTTATTGCATTTTCCTGCTGTTTGTTGCAAAAAAGAAAAAAAAATTTTCCTTGTTTCCCATCTTTCCTGACCTAGAGTAGTCCAAATACAGGCTTTGCTGTATTCTGGACTTTTGGAAAGTTCCTGTGTTGCCCATTTCCTTTCTTGGATAAAGGGAGGCTTCTTTGTTCACCAGTGGCAGTGGGGAGCTTGGAGCAGCCTATCTATCCCTGGAGGAGTGTTCCCAGCACAAGAATCTGGTAGTCTATTGGCTGTTTTGGGCCAATGTCTAGCTCTTTTAAGTTCCCCTGTATAAAACCCGCTTTAGCGTGGCTTTGCGCGATTTTGCACATAGCGCAGCATCGAGCAGCGCCGCTTAATTGGGTTTAAACCATTCTTGGCTCCACAAAGTCTGCTCTTCACTTTTTCCCTTAGAACTGATCTAGTTCTCATAATAAATACCCTATTCCCACTCTAAAGCCTGGCACTTGCTCACTAAAGCAATTATATAAGTCAGCACTAAAAAATTAAAAGCACTACACCCTCACAAACTCCCCTTGAGTACTTTGTTTCCCATTGGCCCTGTTTTTCAATTATAAAGGAATTCCCAATACTATTCTAGCATGTCCAAAGGTCAGTTGTCAATCTCCTCTCCGGTCCAGCTGGTGAATGTGGGAATCTTGAGGCAATGTTACAACTGCCTCATGTACAAAGACAACCCTCTCCTCCTCCCAACAAATTCCAACACATGTGAGAGATGCAACCATATAGCCAAACTGGAGGCTAAGCTCTCTCAACTCAGTACTGGCTTAACCAGTCAGGAGGAGAAGGAAACCACACTCACTACAATTCCAGTCTCACATAGACCTACCACGACAGCAAACCAAACACACAAACGCACAAAAACATACTCGGAGGCTCTAAATAAAAATCTGCCTAAGCAGCAGAGACCTCCAAAGCAGACACCCAAGCAACCGCTACCCCAAAACAAAACACGTGCAACACATAGCTCACAAAGCCAGTGTGCCGAACAGTCACAGCCCTTAAGGCTAAACAACACACCTGATACACTTGTAATAGGTGACTCTATTGTCAGGCACACTGACGTCCCGCTCACCAGGCTGAACAAGGAGAAGGTCACGGTGAGCTGCCTGTCGGGTGCTAGGATCCGCCACATAACACAAGCACTCAGGTCACTCCAAGGCAAGTACAAATATGACTCAGTCATTGTCCATGCTGGTGTGAATGACCTGAGACGTACCTCCCTGGACTACATAGAAAGAGACATAGAGGAGTTCTCTGAGCATGTAGCCCAGGCCGGTATGACCCTGACCTTGAGTAGCATCTTACTCTCACCATGAATGATGCGACAATATGAAGACAAGATGATCAATTTCAACAATTGGCTTAAGTATTGGTGTCATTCAAAGGGGATCCAATGCCTGTCTGCCTGGGATGACATGCTCGACAAGCCACGATGCTTCGCTAGGGATGGCTTGCACCTGTCACCCCTGGGCTTTTGGATATTGGCAAAGGCTCTTGCCACCCCCATAGTGCCTTTTTTAGGCAAGGCTCAAAAGCCAAACCCACCTCCATAGGTATCACAAGGGATAAGAAACTAAGAGTAATGCTATTCAACGCCAGAAGTCTAAACCTCAAGATGCACGCACTCAAAACTCTCCTTAGCATGGAGAACATCGATATCTGTGCAGTAACAGAAACCTGGTTCAAGGCTCCCAAGAGCACCCCAGCACTACCAGGTTATATCTCATACCATGTTTTTCGGCCCCAAAACTTGGACCGAACCACAAAAGGAGGGGGAGTATCAATATTCGTCAAAGATACCCACACCTCCAGGTTGGTGGCACAGCACGAAGCATCAGAGACTATCCATGTGCAACTAACAGTGGGTAAAACTGCCTTCCAGTTTATAGCCTGCTACAGACCACCCTCCCAAACCCAGGAACCCCACTCGGCCTTCCTGAGAACACTGGAAAATATGAAGGTCTCTCCAAACACCATTATATTGGGGGACTTCAACTACCCTAACATAGACTGGGAGCATTACTCTAGCTCCAACACCCTAGCCCGAAGGTTCCTAGAATTTATAAACTCAAATGCTATGGAACAACTTGTTGCCACTCCCACAAGAGGGGAAAACATACTGGACCTGATCATCATCAACATGGGGACTCTATACTCCAGACCAGAAGTGTATCCCTCGCTGGTAAGATTAGACCATAAACTAATCTCACTAGATATTCACATCCCGACCCCAGCCCCTGCCCAGAAAACCACAGTGAAAAACCTTCTCTAAAGCAAATTTCACACTCCTCAAAACCAAGGTGGAATCCTTCAAAGCCCCCGGGCCTGTGGAAAATACGGCCCAGACCGCAGAATCCTTTATAAATGCATTCTATGAACACCTTCAGGAATGCATGGATCATGCAATCCCAAATAAAACCAAGACCCAATCCTCCAAAGTTAGGCGTCCTGTCTGGTGGACCCCAGCCATAAACAAACTATACAATAGAAGGAGGAAGCTACTACATGATAGAGCAAAACCCCAAAAAGGGAAGGCATTTCTGATCAGTATTAGCAAAAAACTACGGGCACTCATAAAAAAGGCCAGCTTCAAGAGGAAAATTGCACAGGACACTAAGGATAATCACAAGGCTTTCTTTAGTTATGTTAGGAACCTGGGTGGGAATTCCCAGATATGCTCAGAATTAGTCCAAAATGACAAAAAATACACTGAACCCACAGACATTGCCAACATCCTAGCTGACAGGTTCAGCGCAAACTTCTCCCCCCCCCTTCCCCACCAAAAGGGCAAATATCTATCTCAGCAGAGTGCTGCCCCCTTGACATCTCAGATGCTCAGGTAAGAGCCGCCCTCTCCAAAGCAAAAAACACAGCATCAATGGGACCAGACGGTGTCCCGGGCTGCATCCTACAAACTATTGCCCCATAAGCCTGACTAGCTTGGTTTGCAAAGCTATGGAAAGGATCATCATGGACCTCATAAATAAAGATATTGGGGACCTACAGACACTGGATCCTACCCAGTTCGGCTTTGTTAAGGGCTGATCCTGACTCTTAAACCTGGTTGATTTCTTTAAAACAGTCAACAAGGCCATTGACAAGGGGAAGGTGGTCCACACAGCCTACCTGGACCTTGCAAAAGCTTTCGATACAATACCCCACTCGGGCATTATAGATAAGCTCACCAGCTTAAATATAAACCCCTATGTCACTAGATGGGTTGCAAACTGGCTCAAGGACAGAACCCACATGGTTAGAATTGCTGGAGCCATGTCAGACTCCAAACCAGTTACAAGTGGCATCCCACAAGGCTCAGTCCTGGGACCTCTCTTGTTCGGTATATATTTCTCGGAGGTACAGGCTAACACGGAAGGATTGTGGCTGACCAAGTTCGCAGATGACTGTAAACTGGGTGCCATAATCGACTCTCCAGCCGACACAAGCATCCTACAAAAGGGCCTCATAGAAACAGACAACTGGTGCCAGAGCCATGGCCTCAAGCTAAATGCTAAAAGGTGTATAGTCATCCCCTTTGGCAAAAACAAAGTGCCCACAAATTACCACATATGTGGTAATCCATTAAGTATGGAAGAAGTAATTAGGGACCTGGGGACCCAAGTTGATAGCAATCTCTCATTTGACAACCACGTGGCCAAAGTGGTTAGAAAAACATTTTATATAGCCCACCTAATCATGAAGGGATTCGCATCTAGATCAGGGGAGGTCATCGTGCCTCTTTACTCATCCCTCATCAGGCCCATAATTGAGTACAATGCCCCTTTTGGGATGTACCTTACCAGACACCTGCAGCAACTGGAAAGACCCCAAAAGTACCTCACCAAGAGGATCAAAGGGCTCAAACAGATGCCATATGCTGCCCGGTTAAAGAAACTCCAGCTCTACTCAGTGGCATACCGCCTGCTCAGAGGCGATCTGTGCCTGACGTAAAAAGCCATGTCCAACCCAGAATTAATGGACATGCTGCACCTCAGAAAATCCAAATCCCATCGAGCTACGGGCTCGAGAGACTTGAACCTCAGCACTGAAATAAATAGGACATGCTGGAGGGACAGATTCATAACCCAGAGGCTCCCTTCACTCTGGAATAAAATCCCAGTCCAGGTTAGGCAGAGTCCCTCATTGACTCTCTTCAAGAGGAATCTTGATGAGTGGATGGGAGATGGTAGTTTACCCCGGGTATCACTTCTGTGTCACTGTTAGACAGAGGCACAGTATACTAACCTCGAAAAAGGGCATAGCAAAATTCATTTAAAATGGGTGGCGAAAGCCAAACACACTCTGGCTAGGCTTATAAATACCCTAGGGCAGATAGCCTAGTATGAACCTATGAACCTATGAACGGGGAATATATAATCTTGGTATGCGCTGATTTTTAGAAAACATTTGATGAGCATGAAGCATCCTTCTTTTTTTCTTGTCCAACCTATCCAACACCTTTTTGGGCCAGTCAATCACTCCAAAACTGTAAGTTAGGAAAGGAAGAACAAATTGGTTTATAGCTTGAACTTTGTTCCTAGATGTCAGTGCTGTTTTCAGTAATAATTTAAGTCTTCTAAAATATTCCATACTGAATGTTATTGTTCATGTTTTATTGTTGATCCTTCATCAGTTTCAAATATTTATACACTCCCTCTTGCTCAAGTTTTTTTATACAAGAATTTCTGCCCCAAACTGATATTTTGTTGGTGCTGCAGCTTTCCTGCTTTAAAGGTTGCTTTTGCACATTTATCAAACCAAATGCCATTCTTATATCATCTGAAAAAGTTTTGACAACTTGCAGTTGTGCTTTCAGTTCCTCATCTGATGAACTATACAGTTTTAAATCATCTACAAAAAGATGATAAGTCTTTACACTTTGTTGTTTTCTGGGATCTAAATTGTAGCCATGACCTAATCTGTTACATAGACAGCTTAATGGGTTAAGGGCAAGACAAAAGAGCAGCAGTGACAGTCACCCTGGAATATCCCCCCTTTGAATTTTTATCCCTGGAATAATAATTTATCCTTCATCATGGCTTAACTGCAAGGTGGTTTGCCACTGTTTCATGGTCGAAAAAAAAGTAATTGATCATTGTAGGGTGTATCTCATACATTTTTAAGCACTCTTTTATCCATGATGTCATATGCTTTCTTGTAGTCTAGCCATGCCATACTTAGATTCTTCCCCTTTTTACAGTTCTTTATTATGACTTTATTTAACAACAAATGATCCTTTGTTCCATATGACTTTCTTTTATTACCCTTTTGTTCTATTGCCATGATTAAGTTTTCTTCTATAAACTCTGTTGGCATCAATTCCACTGTATAATTTTTACATCGTCAGAAAGCAAGTTATTGGTCTACAGTTTTTAGAATAGCTTGCAGGTTTGATCTTAAGAAGGAGTATTGTTTTTCCTGTTGTTAACCAGGCTGGTGTCTGTTTGGGGTGCGCATATATGTAAAGATATTAATACTTTTAGCCAGAAGTTAGGTACTGTATCTAGGCCTGGGTTTTTTCCAGTTAGGAGCTTTTCTTAATTTTATTTCAATCTCTCTGGTGGATACTTCATTCCATTTCATATCCTGTACATTTGAATTTCTTATTCTTTCTTTTACTTCTGTCTTCTAATTTAAAAAAAAAACATGTGATGGAGCACCCATATAAATAAATGATAAAACAAAAGCAAGAAATTACCTGATGCTTATAAGTCACATTTACTCATCTCAATGGATCAGCTAAGAAAGCTAGTAAAGTTCTTAAGGCTGCCTCTAGAAGCTTAATTCCAAATATGAACTAAAACTAGTTTAACTATAAATTCTCCTTTAACTATGTTAGGAAGTTAAGGACTAACATTTAACAGTGCTCAAAACTTTTCCATGACAGTTCAACTTATTCAGACCCTAAGGAAGTAGTTAATATCCTAGACTGGGACTTGCCTCAGTGAAAAACTCATCTTAATCTGGTCCTTGAGCCATCTGAGTTCAAGACTACTGATGCAATGAGTATGTGTAGCTGCCCTTGTGAATAAAGGTGGAGAGGTTATATGAAATTAATATGCAGACTGAACTTTATTAAGTATTTTTTTTTTTAATTTTATTTTTTTACATGAAACAGACTCAATGAGCTGCAGTTTTTCCTGTGAGAGGATGCTTCTCTCATGAAAGTGTTGCTGGCATGGCTAGAAGGCTAAAGCGTAAAGTTAACAAGTAGGTGACTCGAGGTCATATAGGTAACACTAGTGATTTAGAAGGGATTTGAACCCAAGGCTCTCATTCCAAAATCTAACCACTACACAAAATCTTATTGGTCATTCCACTTACTTGGTATAAAGCTTGCCTAAAAGAATGTAGTCATCAGCAGTCTTCTAGAAAAACAGTGAGTCCAGCTATACAGTACAAAGTAATTTGTATATGTTTGCATTATGTTAGTGGAAGATGGAAATGCTGCATATTTTCAACAGCAGCACTTTATTACTGCATGGAACAGCATTTGTTATGGATATATCTTTTAGATAACATAGGTATCTAGCATGAATGCATTGTGAGCATGGAAGCTGAAATGAGCACTATGAATAGGAATGCCATCGTAACTCATGAGACACTGCAAACCTCATCTGACAGTTCTCAATGTTGCAGACGTTAACTGGGTGCTAAGCCAAATGCATGCAAATCTCTTTAATTTCAAATATTTAGCTATATTATTATTTAGCTACTTCTATAAAGATGCCAATCACTAGTGGAGTCCCTCAAGCTGCTCCTTTTTGGCATTTACTTCTCTGAAGTTAAGCCAGTGTCAAAGGCCTTTGACTGAGTGTGCAGATGATTGCAAATTAGGCACAGTCACAGAATCCCCCCAGTGATGCCAATACCCTCCAAGAAGGCCCAACACAGACTAATAACTGATGATAGTGCCACAGTCTAAAACCCAATGCAAAGAAATGCTTAATAGTATCCTTTGGGAAGATGGCTACTCCTGGAAACTACCACAGTGATAATACACTCCTACCAGTAGACCCAGTGGTGAGGGATTTGAGAACACATGTAGACAATGACCTGGCCTGTGACCATCATGTGTCTGCAGTGGTAAGTACATCATTCCATATTGTGCAATTTATAAACAAGGTTATGGCATCTAGGTTCAGGGTTGCCATTGTTGCCCTTTACAACACCCCTTTGGTATGTACCTCACCAGGCATATGCAAAGAGGTTCCTCACAAAAAGAATACATGGCCTAAAAACATGTCCTACATGGACCGTGTCAAAGCCCTATCCCTGTACTCTGTCACCTACAGACTACTAAATGACTATCTATGCCTAGCCTACAAAGCGTCTTCCAGTTCCACACTGATGAACCTGTTGCACATCCTCAAAACAAATAGCATCAGAGCTACCCAATCTAGGGACCTAAGCCTCGTCTACAACATAAATAGGGCATGTTGGAGGGACAGGTCTGTGTCTAAAAGACTACTGCTTCTCTGGAATATGCTTCCAATCAAGTTGAAGCAGAGTTCTTCCCTAACCCAGTTTAAGTGCAATGTGAATCAGTGGATGGGGAATCAGAACTTTACCCTTGGTCTGGCATCAATGTCTCTAGTAGACAGAGGCAGCCTATAAATGTTTGACCACCCATGCCCAAGCCTACATATACCCTTTAAGTAACATTAGGGCATCAAAACTTTTCAAATACATTTAGGAAGCATGGTTAGGATTAAAAATGACCTGCAGGGTCATGATCCTAGTAATCACCACTGAACCTAATTAGAAGACATAAAAGGTGGTATTGCTAGTCCCAAGACTAATACTTGCATAATGTATATCTGTGCAGAGTTTAGCCATGTCTATATGCAAATATATTGAGCAACTGCTGATTGAGATGATTGTAGCAAAGTGAAAGTATATGTGCAGGAACACCTACATTTTATACGTTCTTAAAATGGATGAAAAATGTTTTGGTTGTGTGTGAATTCATCCTTTAATATGTACAGTTTTGATTAACTTTGTCTATTTCTGGAAGTTGGGGATGAGTGAAGGAATGCTCAGACCTGCATAAACTAAGGTGGGTAGATAATGCAAGCACCACTCAGTATAGTCATTTGGAATAAAGGATAAAGGAGTTATGTAGTAACTATAGGGCTATCCTTATGTGGACACCCAGATTGGTTCTTTGTAAGGTGTGAAAGAGGAAAGAAGGACAGCTGGAAAATTAGGATACAAGAAAACAAGGGGACACACAGAAGGAAGACATCAAGGGGATTGTACTGGTGGGAGAGGAGGGGCAGTATGCTTTTGTTGTGAGATAGAGCCCCTATTTTTCAAATTGTTTTATATATGAGAGGAAATTGGAGAAGGAAGTAGGGAAGAGGGTGTAGGAGAGAAGATTAGGTAAGGAGGGAGGTATCAGGGCAGTTCTCACCCTGATTCGGAGGTACCTCAAATGTTTCCACTGTGCAATGGAGCACCTCAATGACATGGGGGCAGAGGCCTATGATGGCTTGGTGGTTGGACACAGCCAAGGCAGCGAGTCTTGTACCCACTGAAGGAGGTCCTGCATGGGCTAAAGATGCCTCTCTGCCCGTTCAGCCACCATCCTCCATCAAGTTCCAAAGCTCTTGACTTTCATGGCTTTCCAGCCTATGCCATGCCAGGTACCTAGAGGACCAGAGAAACTGCCCCAACCCTGTGAGGATGTCATTGAGTTGGGAGAGGGAGAGGGAGATGGAGAATGTTCCTTTACTTGGGATGCATGTGGCAGTGCTGCTCCTGGGATCCCTGGACTTGTAGAAAAGGGAGCATAAAAGGGAGAGAAAACGATAAATGAAAAACAGCAGCATAATTAAAATGATGGAGAGAGGGAGGAAAAGAAAAAAATATTGGCAATAAATGTACTCATAGTATGAGTGTTACATCAACTTATATTTTATTTACAATGCTTGCTAACCATCAAGTAAGCAAATATAGTGCAGGATATGTTATTACATTTGACATCGACTAATAACTCTGCTAAATGGGACTACTATTTTCTGTGCTGAAAAGGTTGCTGATTGATATTGATACTGAAGTATTTCTACACTTCTATTATGATTATTTTTTATATGGGAATGACCATACCTCTCAACATTTTAGCAAACGAAATCTGGATAAAACCTAAAATAATGGGAGGACAAAGGCCCAAAATAGGGACAGATTTTAGTTATTACTCTTATAAACCTGGAATGTTGCTAGAGTAATCAGTTTTGTATTAGTATGCATTTTTTGAAAGATGTGAAGTCTGAAACTCAAATGTATGTCATTATTTAGTGACTTAATTTCTCAGTGATTTGCCATAAAACCACAAATTTTAGAAGGAACAGACCAAAAATATGAGGCAAAAATCTGGGCAGTCAAAAGGTATGAGAATTACTTTAAAAAAGTCCAACACAGTCCTCCACAAGTATGGCATGTGCAAGGGACTCAAAATACTGACAACAGCAAACAAAATAGCCAGCACCAAAGAGCAGCAGAATACAATACTGTTTATTATTTAAATGTGGCAGCACCATAAGAACAGTGTGCAAAGCACAAAATTCAACAAGTCAAACTGGTTTCGGCAGTTCAACTGCCTTATTCAGGGATAACAAAAAAAAAATGAAAAGGCATGAATTATATACACATCACACACACAACTTCACACTACTGGTCCATCACAACATGCCATTAATACCAGGCTGAAAAAGCTCTCCCAATCTAATAATCCAACTTTTTTCTTTCTGATTTGTTTATGAGGGGGAAAGTTTTTATTTGCCCTGTTTCAATCATTCAACTAAGGAGTTATTGATGCTTGAAAAGCAACTTAAAGAAAAAGATACAAAAGTTTAACAGGGACATGGGCGATTATCAGAGGGGCAGACCTTTTGATTTTACCAAAATGTCAAATTTGCTAACCCGGATATTAAACATCCCATTACAAAAATAAAAAAAGACATGTCTATTTTGAAGAAGTCTAAAAGTAGTGGCACTTTGGGTGATGAATCATCTTCCGTTACTGATATAGATTCCAACTCCACACGGAATTCACCCACCCCAAAAAACTATATTATGGACACTCCTTTAGGGGGTGCAAACATGGGGGGGTAGAAAACACAAAAGAAATAGACAATATGGACATGTTGCTGCAGATAATTTTACCACATGGGTATCAATAATGTGCACAATATCTCATCTGTGTCATTGTCTGAAACTGATTTACAACTACTAAATAAAGGATTGAACTATGCACCTGGATTTGTTGTGGTTGAAGATATTTTTGCCAATGATGTGATCTCTTTCTGTCGATTATTGAACTTGCCTTTGTTTTTTGGTCTGGACATTGAGACTCAAAGATCTACAACATTCCATTTCCATAAGTCATCTTTTACACCACCTATGAATAGAAATGTTTCTATTTTTCAAGACTGTGTTCTTCAGGATTTACATTTTAGGCTTGGTGATTTTCAGGTACTGCCCAATAATCTTACTAATGTGGAACAGCCTTTATTACAACTTAAAAACAATAAAAAAAAATTTGGTTATTTTAGCTGCTGATAAATGTGGGGTGGTGTTTGTAATGAATTGGAGTTATTATTACCAGGAAGCTCAAAATCAACTCGCTGATGGTAGGTTTTATATGCGTATGCCCTTAGATCTGACCAATAAATTCAAAAGTGAAACTGATACATTTTTAAATACAGCCTTGGAAGAGGGTATTTATTATTAGTTCATGTACTTTATACTATCTTGCAGTGTCTGACCCTAAATGACAATATCTATATCTTCTTCCTAAAATACACAAGAATTTACGGAAGCCACTAGGTAGGCCTATTGTTTTGGGGAGGGGTTCTCTTACCAAACCCCTCTCTGTGTATTTAACCCAATATTTACAACCTTTATTGGGTTTGATAAGATCGCATATACAGGACACTACTCAGTTTTTACAAATTATTTCTGATATGCAGTTGGAACCCAATTGGTTGTTATGCACATTGGATGTCAGAGCACTGTATACCAATATTCCTCATTGGGCAGGTCTGCAAGCCCTACAATATTGGTTTAACAAGGCTGATTTGTATTCACCTGGTTTTAATACATTCCTTATTTGTCTTGCTGAACACGTTTTAACAAAAAAATGTATTCTTTTTTCATGGTGAATGTTATTGGCAGGCCAATGGTACAGCAATGGGGGCATCCTTTGTCCCTATATATGCTGATTTATTTATGGGGTATTTGGAGGAACAACTGATTTATGATACTAACCATAACTTGTATTTGGAAGAAATAGATATCTGAAGAAGATATCTTGATTGTTGGATGGTTTGGAGGGCGGATAAGACATATTTATTGGAATTCATCCAATATCTTAATGGAAACAAATGTGGGATTGAATTCACAGTGCATTTTGAATTTTCCATAATTAATTTTTTGGATGTTACTATCTCTAGGAATTCAGATAATACCCTGATAGTTAGGTTTTTCGCAAACTGAATATAATAGCCTTTTACATGCCAACAGTCTCCATCCACAACACATTATTTGGAATATTCCCAAGTCACAGTTTTTTGCACATTAGATGCATTTGCTCCTCCGATACTACCTATGAATACTATAAAAATAACCTGATTAACAGATTTTGCACTAGGGGTTATCATTATGGGAATGTTATTACTGCCAGTAGTTGGGCGTCATCACAGGATAGATCCTCCTTGTTAAAATATCACACCCACATATGCAAGGATGGGCATACTGTTCAGTTTGTGACCACTTTTGGTCACAATACCAAGTTCCTTAGGGAGATTATTAATCGACATTGGAATATCGTTACGGCTGACAATTATCTTTCTGAGATACTTCATTCCAGATGTCTTTTTTCTTACTGGAGGGGGCAAACCCTAAGTTCACATTTTAGTCATTACAAACATTGGAAGGGTTTAACTTCTGACAAGCAACAATTGACAATGACTGGTGATTTACTTGTAGGCACATTTCCATGTGGACATTGTACACACTGCAAACATGTTATGATGTCTAAGCATTTTTCTAGTAAGAACACAGCCAAGGTTTATGATATTACATTTTTTGCCAATTGCAGTAGTGACTGGCTAATGTATCTTGCCACTTGTTCATGTTCAGCCTTTTATATTGGGCAGACCTCCAGATCTTTGCGTATATGGATATCGGAACACATGAGTGATATTAGGAATAAAAGGGAGTCCAATGCTCTTTACAGATATACCCTCAAACACAATACTGCCAATTTTAAATTTATGGTTATTGATAAAATAATGGGAGACAGAAGTAATAAAATGGGCTGGCATACTTTACTTAAAAGTTGGATTATTAGATTGGGAGGGCCTTTTCAGCCTGGTATTAATGACATATTGTGATGGACCAGTAGTGGGAAGTTGTGTGTGATGTGTATATAATTCATGCCTTTTCATTTTTTTGTTATCCCTGAATAAGGCAGTTGAACTGCTGAAACCGGTTTGACTTGTTGAATTTTGTGCTTTGCACACTGTTCTTATGGTGTTGCCAAAACAGTATTGTAGTCTGCTGCTATTTGGTGCTGGCTATTTTGTTTGCTAATTACTTTAAAAAAGGCATACTATATACTTTCATTTTATTTACTAGAAAATGAAACACAGAATGCATAGCTGCCTCCTGTATAATGATTTCATAAAAGGTAATACTATTTTCATACCCACAACCTACTTCGGTTATCCGAATTATCCTCCTTTATGACTGCTCATGATTATAAGCAATCTCCTCCTTGGCTATAGGAAGAACCTATAATATATTTTTCTGCATAGCTGTAGAATGCAATTATTTTTCCTATTTTTTTTTTTAAGCAGATAAGATACAGTAGATGTCATCATTAAGTAAACATTACAGGACACCTTGTTGCACTGAATACAAACTGCTAACAGTAATGACTGATCTCTCTGTATTCACTGACAATGTTTCATTTCCTATTGTTAGTTCATTTTCTTTCCTTTTCTGCAACCAAATGTTGCAAAATACAGTGAGTTCCTGTAACTTGATACATTGAAAGGCTCCAGATTGTCTGGAGGGGGTGGAGTAAAGGTTGCCTGTGCAGCATTCATATTAATGGCAAATGTACATTTTGTTACAGGTTTACAAATTTAACAAGAGCTATTTACCTTAACTGTGTAATCTGCAATAGGCTTTGTAGAGATTACCTCTGTTTTCCTGATTTATTAACAGCAAAAGTGCCTGAAAAGCAGATGATTTCTCTTTTTGGGGTTGTG
>NC_056747.1:1237043843-1237087145 GCF_019279795.1 Protopterus annectens
GAGACAGACAGAGAGAGAGCGACAGAGAGACAGAGAGACAGAGAGACAGAAGAGAGAATGTTAACATGGAAGTGTTGATTAGACAGCTTTGGAGGCAAGATAGGAAGGCTAATTCCTATATCAAGTAGATGGTGATGAAATAGATTCTGAGCTACCAGATCAAATGCCTTCGTCAGGTCAATAAAGATGACATATGAGAATTGTCCATCCTAGTAGGATATTATAAGTTAAGGCCCAGACAGCTGTTCAAATGTTCCTTCCAGACCAAACTCCATGTTGTTTGTTAGATAAGAAGTTATAGTATGACATCATACCTCTCAAACTCTTAGCCCAAATAATATGGGCAAAGCCTAAAATAATGCAGGGAACAAAGGCCAAAAACTAGGGGTATATTTTAAATATTGCTTTTATAAACACAGTCAACTGCTAGAATAATATGATTTGTGTTAACATACATTTTTTGAAGGGTATGAAGCCTGAAACTCAGATGTGTGGCACTATTTAGTGACTTCTATCCACATTGATTTGCCTGAAAATCAAACATTTTATGAGACATAGACCAAAAAAATGAAGCAAAAATCTGGACATTCTGCAAAAATCTGGACAGTTGAGAGGCACGTCTGGCATATATATTTTTTTAACTGTGTGTGAATAGTTTTTCTGAGAATTTTTGCCAGGATGGGAAAGATAGAGATTGAACAGCACTGTAACACGTATTTGTGTATTGTAGAATAGAAAGTACTTATTAGCTAGGTCAGTCAATACCTGTAATTGATAAAAAGTCATTATTTGGTAGCATAGAAAGTAATTGGTTATACTACAATATACACATCAGAGACATAGGGATACATTTAGAAATGTCAGAGCAG
Organism: Protopterus annectens; assembly: GCF_019279795.1. Lineage (NCBI taxonomy): Eukaryota > Metazoa > Chordata > Ceratodontiformes > Protopteridae > Protopterus > Protopterus annectens. Next base: position 1,237,044,713 of record NC_056747.1, read on the forward strand.
CATTGTTGAGAATCTTAACAGGGGAAAGAATTTGTATTGCTTGTCTGTAATTAATTATGAATAACTGAATTTAATTCCAGACCTCTGGGTAGTTCATGGCATAGAAGAAACTGCTGGAGCTGGGTAATGAGATAACTACAAAAAAAAAAAAAAAAAAATCAAACCTCTCACTGTGCTGAATTTATAGTTACTGTTAAAGTCAGCCTTGTAGTCAGAGGCTTCACAGTGGTAAGACTGCTACTGCAGATGAGACAGATTTGGAGATTTTGGAAACTGAAAATGGTTGGTGAAGCATGAACAGCACCTCTGGACAGGAAAACCAGCATGATAGGCCCTATTTTTAAGTAAGGAAAACAGATGGTGTTTTCCACCTGTAGGGGAAAATCACACTTACTAGCATCTCTGTAAATGTCTATACCAGAATGCTGGAGAGGAAATTTTGATCAATAGCTTTCAGCTATTGTATTCAGGTGCAACAATGCAGACTCCATCTGGTCTGTAGAGTAGCAGACCAAATGTTTAGCCTTGTGCTATTGTGTGATGTCTCATGTAAGGTATGTAATCTAGTCTACAGTTATATTCTGGAAGTATTATGACTGTATGCTTTGTTAAATACTGTAGGACATCTTGCTAGAGTATGGAGGTCCTAGCCCACTGCTGTAGGCTTCCTTTAGAAATAAAATTTGAGATGTGCCTACATTCTTGACATTAAGTTACATTTGTCTAATTTGGATGTCAGATTCCTTTAGGAGTTCAAATTATCATGTCTGCTGCTCATTTGCGTGGACACAATATCAAGCAGTGGTCAAAGTTATGTGGGTCTAGTTTGGGTACATAGAAGTGGCATCTCTCCTGTTTCTAGACAGTGCTTCCATTTTGTCTTCATCTATCATGATCTCCAACCTGCATTAAGATGATTCACTGATGAATGTAATGTAGCTATGATAACAATCAACACCTCCAAATCTGAGGCCATGGAAACAAGTCGATTGCTGTTTACAGGTTCGAGACCACTGCCTTTGGTGAAGGTGAGGAATACCTTGAGGTTTGTTCATAATTAATGGCAAGGAGAATTATATAGAATCATAGAATAATAAATTATACATGCAAAATGGGCCATGTGACCATTTCCACATTGCTATCTTCCACCCTTAGACCACACCTCCTTTTCCAAAAAGTGATAGACCAGTCATGCCTGGGGTGAACTTATGAAAACCTCATCGAATTGCCCAATTCCTTCTTAAAGGAAGATATTATGTCACATTGCTTGATCTGGAAAGGAAGTTTATTCCAGAGAAGAAGTCTGGGCATGACAAATTCATCTCACCAACATGATTTGCTGAAGTAGGTTTAGATCTCCGATTCCTGTGTTCACAAGACTGTTTGATTTGTGAAGAAATAAAAGGCTGTGGACTGGCAGATCCATAACTCAGAAAGCAAGGCACAGATTGTGCTTAAGGAGTCTGTAGGATACCAAATGCAAAGACAAGGCCTCCAGCCTTTCTTGACAGCTGAAGTACTTTAATCTCGTGATTTTTTTTGTCAGGAACCTTTGGGGTCTCTGTCTACTTGATATGGTAAGATACATACCAAAGGTGGCATTGAATTTTGTGATGGATGTAATCAGTGCAGAATATAAAGGGGTCAAGACTTCTTTGGACCTACAGGGAATGCTCATTGTGATCTGCTGTGCCAGAAAGAAATTCCTGACCAATGATACAACTTGATGGTGAAAACAGAAGGACTTATCTACTCATGTTTCAAGTTATCTCACAACATCTTCTTTTTGGAGTGGGGCGTTTTCTATAATATATCCTAGGTTCATACCTTCCTTGGGCACATAGTTTGAGATGCTAAAGATAAAACTAAGGGTAGGTAGTAAACAGCTCACAAAGACAGTACAAAAATGTAAATCCACAGTTCACCAGGCTAAATCAAATGTATTTTATTGAGTGTTAGCACTTTCAGGTATAAACCCTTCTTCAGCCACAAACCATAAAAGAAAATACTGTGTTTAAATACAAAAGCTTATCTCAAGCTATAAAATCAATTAAGCCCTAGATTGTCTGAATACAAGGCCTACGCCTACTTAAAACAGGCTTTAAAGGTACCATGCCATTAAGCCCTGGATGTCTGTTAGCCCCTAGTTCTATTATCCACCTGGTTTCACAATATTCAGTGTAACTTGCGATGTTACCCTTCCTATCTCCTATATTAACCTGTTGTAGTGCTTGAAACAAAAAATGATGTCCTGGATGTCTTTTGATATGTTGGGAAAGTGCATTTCGTTTGTCCTTAAGTCTAATAGCGGATAGATGTCTCAATTTTCTATCCTTAAACCTACAATTGGTCTTTCCCACATAAAATGAAGGACAATCATCACAGGTAGCTAAATAGACTATATTCTGGGACAGGCAAGTAGCCATAACTCTCGGGGTATATACCCTCTGGGTAATGGGATGGACAAAATTGAGTGATCTGTTGATGTATTTGCAGGCTTTGTAATGTTGACCTAGAAATGTTCCAACCCTACCATCTTTTTTCCTGCCTGTAATGGTCTCATCACAGAGGATCTGCTTCAAGTTTTGATTTCTCTTATAAATAAAATGTGGACTTCCCCCACCAACTCTTTCAAGGAATCATCCATTTGCAGTATTCTCCAGTTATCTCTAATAATGTCTTGCACCCATTTAATATCACTACTATATGTCATCTGCACGGGCACCTTACTTCTTGCTCCATTAACAGATTATTTCCTCAGTCTATCGTGCATGATAGATCTGTTTGACATACCCATAGGGAAGAACCATGGGGCACCTTTAGCATCCCTGGAAGCTACAACTTCCCTCATTACTCCTCCTATCTCTGTGGATTTATAGCCCCTCATTACCAACCTATTGGTAAAGGTTTCTAGTTCATCCAGCAGAACCTCTAACTGCACATAACCTAGACAATCATAGGTTTTGTCCTTTCACTATGTTACGAAAGACAAATGCCAGGATGCATACTATTCCTTAGCCAGAAGTCCATTCTTCCAGCAGGCTTTCCTGAACACTTTTGTATTGAAAACTCTGTTGCCACTTTGCTCTCTCTTTACATCCAGAAAATCTATCTCCTTACAGGAGAAATTCACAGTGAATCGTAAAAAAATTGCGGTACCTTCCAGATAGCTCACAAACTGCATCAGGGTTTCAGGGTACCTGTCCATAAAATAAACACGCCATCAACAAAACGAGTATAGAAAGCCAAATACTGCATCCATTGGTGTGTAACCTCAAAAATAACCTCTTTTTCCCATTGGGCAAGTACCAAATTGGCTTAGGAATTTGTACAGGGGGCCCCCATAGTGACCCCTCATTTCTGCCAAAAATACTGTCCTTTAAACAAGACGGTTATTGTGTTCCAATACAAGTTCCAAAAGGCAGAACACTATGTCCATTAAAATGTTCACTGCTATATTATAACAGCCTCTTAACTGCTCCAAGACCATAGTCGTTACGTATAACAGTGAATAAATCACGCACATCTAAAGTCACTAATAAAAACTTGTCTTCATAAACAAAATCATCTAAAAAAACATATACCCTTGTCAAAAAATAAGCACCATCTATCAAAATCCTAGGTACACCTCTCATAATGGATTTCAACTTATATTCTATCCACATAGAACAATATTCTGTGACCCACCCCCTGCCTGAAACAATGGGTCTAAGGGGTGGGTCACTCAAACATTTGTGTATCTTTGGCAGCGCTTTAAAAATAGGAACTGTAGGATGTTCACCAATAATAAAATTGTAAATATCATCATTAATAATAACATAAGCTGCATTAGTAGCATAAGTTTTATTTTGTCTATGTAAAATTAGGACGATGGCCCCACCTTTATCCGCTGGTCGCACAGTTAAATCTAAATTTTCTTGTAGATCCTTTAGGGCTCAACTTTCTTCACGGGACAAATTATAAAAGCAATCACTACTCCTGTAATGCTCCTTGTCTCGTAGTTGTTGTTCACATGTCCTAATGAACACATCCACTGTTGAGTCAATATTGGGAACAAACAAACTGGGTTTATGTAACATACAGGTGGAAGGGGCAACTCTATCCCCTTCACCAAACAATTTTTAAGCTGTAAATTTCTATCAAATTGCTCCAACTCAAAATTACATCTGTAAAAATGTGTTTAGTCGCTGGTACAAAATTAAGCCCTCGACTTAACAGTCATTTCTGAGTAGCAGATAACTCAATACTAGAAAGATTAAAAACCAAATTATCAGTACCTGAAGTCAAACAGAGACCTTCCTCCATTTTCTGTCCCTGTTGTTCGACCTCTTCACTGTCTCTTCCCCTTGCTGTTCCAATTTCTTCGCCTTTTTCTTTCTCATAGGAACCAACTGTGAATAGAGGGTTTTTTAGTCGAGCCCCCGATTCGACAGTAACAGTAATGACACTCTTCTCTGTGTCTTTAGACTGCCTAACTCTCTCTAGGGATTGCAACAGATATGATTCATTGGCAGTATCTCTAGTAACATCAACACACCCTACAGACTCATCAATTACTTTCTCCTCCATCCTTCCTGCTAACATTGCTGGGGATGTAACGTTGGCGGACTTGCTTGGTTCCATCACCAATTGGCTAATAGCGTGAGGAGCTCTAGTCCGGTCATCCAATCGTGGTTGCTCTGGTTTCTCCATAGAGGAAGCCATTCTCTTCATCAAAGAATCAACCGGACCATTGGATGAAGGTACAACTGTTGTTACAAGATTCCGTTTTGCCAGTCTCATGGCCTCCATTCCCTGTATAGTGCTCATATTTCGTCTTGTTATAGCAGGATTCTTTCTCCCCCATACAAATATGCTGCCGTGACTGAAGTCAGTGTGATCCCTCTTCAACTTTTTCTGACTTTTACCTGCTGCAGCTTAGTATCATACGCACTAACTACACAGTATAAGGAGTCTAATTTAAATATATAATGCTCGCTCTTGAATTCAGTCTCAATCGTTTGTTGTTTCTTTTCTATAGAGCTTATCAGTCTATGCTCTTCAGGCTGAAAGAAGTCTACCAACAGACGCATATATTGAAAGCTGGCTTGTAAATTTATTTCTTACCAACATGCCAAGTGTGGTGTATTCAATGGACTGTGTTATCTTGCTGTAGTTAGTGTTCTGATATATAAAGGCTGCGAGACAGGAAGTTGTTGCATTGCATGTATGTTGGCCGGTCAATAAAGCTTGAGTTGGTACCAACTGCACACCATTGTCTCGCCTTCTTCTAAGGTAAAAGAATACGACATGGTGTCAGAAGTGCTGTGTGGCTGTGCTTGGGAGTGCTGACCTTTTGTTGAAGATTGTACGAGGGGCCAAGTGGTGTGGAAAGCAGACATGTCGGACGCACGTGAATGGTCGGCAGCCACGCTAGAATCAATATGGCGACCAGTGCTCCCAATGCTACGTTTAGCATCCAGCCGCCAGAACCCTTTGACTTCTCCAAACCCCACGAATGGACACGGTGGATACGCGGTTTGAACGGTTCAGGCAGGCCAGTAACTTATCTTCCAACCCAGAGGGGAACCAGGTGAACACCCTGATATATTGCATGGGCGATGAGGCAGACGACGTCTTGAGAGGCCTCAAGCTAACCGAGGCTGAGCACCAGGAGTATGCAAAAGTGAAGGAGGGTTTCGAAAAGTTCTTTATTGTCAAAAAGAACATTGTGTATGAACGGGCACGATTTAATATGAGGAAACAAGAACTGAATGAGACTGTTGATGCTTTTGTTACTGCCTTGCATGCTTTAGCCGAACATTGCAATTATGGGACATTACATGACGAGCTTATAAGGGATAGAATTGTTGTGGGCCTAGCAGATACTAGACTGTCAGAGCGGATGCAGATGGAAAAAGAGTTGGACTTAGAGAGGGCTGTAAATATGGCCAGACAGTCGGAGGAGGTAAAGAAGCAGCAAACGGCCTTGCGGTGTGACAGTCCCGCCGCAGTATAATGTGAACGCTGTGCAGTCACCACCGGACACCAGACGCAGACTGGAGGGCTCGAAAAGTTGGGGCAAGGTTTTGGCGCCAAATTTTCAGCGCCAGCAGCAAAAGAGTAAAGGCGCTCCAGTCTCGCTTATGTTACAGGTGTGGGGCCTTTCACCATAGACTTATGCCCCGCGACTGTTGCAAGATGTCGCTGTGGGATGAAGGGCCATTACCAGCGGGTTTGCCGACAGTCCAAGGCAGTGCAGAGTATTGAAGAAGATGAGGAGCCGGGGGAGCGTGATGAACAGGGGTTCTTCCTTGGCTCTGTCTCTTCCGGGAACCATTCTTGGATTGTGGAGGTGCAAATACGGGCACACCTATAACTTTCAAGCTTGACACGGGGCAGATGTCACTGTTATCTCCAAGTCAAACCTGCACAACTTGTTCCGGGGGAGGAACGCTCCTGTGCTCCAGCGGCCGGAGAAACCCTTGCTGGGTCCGGGAGGGATGCCGCTGGTGGTTATAGGATCCTTGGAGCTCAGCTCAGTTACGGACATAGACAGACATGAAAGTGTATGTTGTACAGGGACCTGCATGCCGCTTTTGGGCCTTCCTGCTATTTTGGGACTGGGTCTCTTGAAACGTGTTGACACTATCACCCTGGAGTCTTTGAAGGCCTCTTACCCGAGTTGTGCTCTGGGTTGGGGTAGTGCAGCGGACATACCACATAAAGCTGCAACCAAATGCGGTGCCTTATTCCCTGAAGACCCCAGGAGGATACCACTGCCATTGATGGGGAGAGTGAAAGAGGAGCTAAAGAGGATGGAGGCGCTTCGTTGTTACCAGAATGGAAGAGCCTACCGATTGGTGTGCAGGCATGGTGGTAGTCCCAAAGAAGGACAGTAACAGGTTGAGACTATGTGTAGACTACACTAAGCTAAATGAATATGTATGCAGGGAAAGGTTCGTGCTGCCCTCGGTTGAGCAGAGTCTCGGATGCTTGCTGGGGCGAAGGTGTTCAGCAAGCTGGATGCTAATATGGGATTTTGGCAAATTCCTTTGTCGAAGGAGTCGCGCTTACCACATTCATAACCCCTTTGGCCGCTTCCACTTTAACCGCCTTTGGCATTAACTCTGCACCGAACACTTTCAACGCATGATGACAGAGGTCATCAAGGACTAGAGGGGTGATTTGTCACATAGACGATGTATTGGTCTGGGGCGCTACAGGAGGAGCACGATGTCCCACTTCATGCGGTACTTAAGAGGCTGGGAGAAGCTGGTATTACGCTGAATATAGAGAAATGCGACCTGTCGAGAGACACAGTAACCTTCTTGGGCCATGTCATTACAAGTTCGGGTATAAGCCCGGATCCGAGGCGGACCGCCCATCACGGAGATGAAAGCACCTGCTACAGTGGGAGAACCTGTGTCAGAGTTTCCTGGGCATGGTGAATCAGGTGGGGAAGTTCATCCTCATTTGGCTGAGAGGGATAGAGCTTTGAGAGACCTATTATCTAAAAGGAATAGCTGGTACTGGGGTGGGGATCAGGAGAAGGCATTCAATGATTTAAAAGAGGCAATTACCTCACCCCCAGTTCTGGCTGTGTATGACCCGAAGAGAGATACGAAGGTTTCCGCAGATGCATCATCCTTTGGGGTGGGGAGTGTGTTGCAGCAACAATGGGAGGATGGCTGGAGACCCGTGGCATATGCATCGAGGTCACTCTCACCCACGGAGCAACGATATGCCCAGGTCGAAAAGGAGGCTTTGGCGTCTACCTGGGCATGCGAACGCCGAGATTACCTATTGGGCAAATCATTTTGTCTAGAGACTGATCACAAACCCCTGGTCTCACTGCTGGGCGGCCAGGCGTTGGATCTTTTACCACCCAGAATTCAACGCTTCCGGATGAGGCTGATGCAGTTTTCATACACGGTGCAGTATGCTCCAGGGAAATCACTGTGGGTGGCAGATGCCCTGTCACGCCTCCACTTAAAACCAGGCTAACCCCGAGGAAACAGAGTTAATGGAGGATACGGATATCTACGCATAGTATTGTGGAAAACATGCAGGTGAAGCCATCCTTCCTCCAAACCCCACGGAGCAGCTGAAAGCGGACAGTGTGTGTGTGCGGTCATGGACTTGTGCAGCCAGGGTGGCCAGATGCAACCAGGAACCTTTATTGAAGAGCTACTGGCCAGATCGCTCCTCACTGACAGTGAAAGATGGGTTGCTTTTGAAAGATTCGCGCCTTTGTTATCCCTCTGCCATGCGTAATGAGGTGTTGTCGGTTGCATGAGGGACATCAAGGCATCGTGGAAGTGCAAAGCCAGAGCCTGTCAGACCGCTTTGGTGGCCTGGGCTTAGCCAACAGATAAATGACATGGTCTTAAGATGCAGGACGTGCATCTCAGAGAGAAGGAATCCTCCTGAGCCCCTCCTCCCAACAGCATACCCTGACCGCCCATGGCAAAGAGTGGGCGGACTTGTTTGAATTGAAAGGACAGACTTACCTCCTTGTCGAGACTACTTCTCCAGGTTTCTCGAGATTGCATTGTTGAACCCTACCACATCCAATGAGGTCATTAGCCACCTGAAATCTTTTGCTCGCCATGGTATCCCAGAGGTACTTGTGTCCGACAATGGACCTCAGTTTTCAGGTCAGTCTTTGCGCCTTCGCAACCGCTTATGGCTTTGATCACGCTACAAGCAGCCCCAGGTTCCCGCAGAGTAACGGGAGGCGGAACGGGCGGTGCAGACGGTGAAGAACCTGCTAAAAAAGTACAGATCCGTACATGGCTCTCTTGGCGACAGGACAACGCCGCTGCAGAATGGGTATAGCCCTGCGGAACTCCTTATGGGACGACGGTTGCGGACCTCCTCCCGATTTATCCCCACAGTTGGACCCTGCGCTGCCTGATTGGAGACGGCTCAGGGGAAAGAGGGGAGAAGAGGGTGTATATGGGCGAAAACTACAACAGACGCCATCGGGCCAGGACGCTGGGGAATGTGTTGCCTGGAGACCAGGTGTGGGTGACAGACCTGAAGACCCCAGGTATGGTAGATCAAAACCATTGCTCACGAGGTCTTTCAAGGTAGACGTGCCACAAGGGACTGCGGCGAAAACCGTGTGCATTTGATTCCTTATCTGAGCCTGACTGTGAATCAAACCCTGGGTGTCCGGAAAATGTGCCAAGCAAGATCGAAGAGGCCTTGCCATCTTGCAATGGCCTTCCCCTGGAACCCGGGCTCCTGGGGACGTGGTGAGGACCAGATCTGGAAGAGTCATTAATAAGCCCGGCCCCTTGGAGCTATGAGGCTGCCGGCAGGAAGAACAATGTCTTGGGGGTTTATAGTATTCAATGTGGCTAAGTGAGCATTTGGTGTCCATGTACCAAGTTGTAGTGAAGTGGGAGAATTGAATAGATCTGGGGTTGGTGCTAAGCGAAAAGGGGCCTTATGGAAAGGGAGATGTGGTGTATTCAATGGACTGTGTTATCTTGCTGTAGTTAGTGTTCTGTGGGGGCGGGGGAACGTGCATATATAAAGGCTGCGAGACAGGAAGTTGTTGCATTGCATGTATGTTGGCCGGTCAATAAAGCTTGGAGTTGGTACCAACTGCACACCATTGTCTCGCGTCTTCTTTTAAGGTAAAAGAATACGACACCAAGAGTTCAGGATATTTATCCCCATACGTGGGCATACAGAGAATCCTCATACCTCTTGGCACAAAGTGAAAATGCAGACAAGCTTCAAGATGCAAGCACTACCATTGCAGCCATTTCAGTTGAAACAGTTTCAGTTCATTCTCCAAAGAAATAAACAGTTCCATGAACAGTTCACTATCATCCATTTCTTGGGACTCGCTTGTACTGAGAACGGCCCCATAAAAAGATGTATTTGATACTGGATTATTACCCATGTTGGTCATCTTCTTCATCCATTCCCAAAAAGATTTAGCCACCAGTGTAACTGGTCGATATTCAAGTTCCAAGTCTTCCACATCTCCTAGGTTAGTCATGTCTACCACCACTCGTAAAAATGAAACAATGCTAAAGATAAAACCAAGGGTAGGTAATAAAGGTCTGTGGTGCAAAACAGCTCACAAAGACAGTACAAAAATGTAAATCCACAGTCCACCAGGCTAAATCAAATGGATTTTGTTAGCACTTTCAGATATAAACCCTTCCTCAGACACAAACCATAAAAAACAATAAAATGTTTAAATACAAAAGCTTATCTCAAGCTATAAAATCAATCAATCAAGCAATTAAGCCCTAGAATTTCTGAATATAAGGCATACGCCTACTTAAAACAGACTTTAAAGGTACCAAATACAAAGACAAGACCTCCAGCCTTTCTTGACAGCTGAAGTACTTTAATCTCGTGATCTTTTTTGTCAGGAACCTTTGGGGTCTCTCTGTCTACTTGATATGGTAAGATACATACCAAAGGTGGCATTGAATTTTGTGATGGACTTGATCAGTGCAGAATATAAAGGGGTCAAGACTTATTTGGACCTACAGGGAATGCTCATTGTGACCTGCTGTGCCAGAAAGAAATTCCTGACCAATGGTACAACGTGATGGTGAAAATAGAGGGACTTATCCACCCATGTTTCAAGTTCTCTCACAACATCTTATTTTTGGAGTGGCATGTTTTCTATAATATATCCTAGGTTCATACCTTCCTTGGGCACATAGTTTGAGATCTCCATCATGTCTTTCTTCATAACAATACTTGTCTAAACAAGTTGGAAAATGTTTTTCATTCCCTTCTATAACAGAATGTTTAAATAGTAGACTATGTGTACACCTAATATGTTTACTAGTCAGTACACTATAGATAGGGACTCATTTTGTGTTTTTCATTGTGTATGTTATCATTTATTATGTTTATTATCCATTTGTCTTATGGCTACAACATATATTCAATTATTTTTGGTTGTATTATTTAGATGGTGATGACACTCTTTGTTTCATAGAATGATATACATTACTATGAGAAACCGGGCTTAGGGTTGGACTATACCATATTCTCATTGGTTGGTGGTATCTATAAATATTAATGAGATTTTGTGGATGTATAATGCTTTATCACTGATGAAGGCTGCATAGCCGAAACCAGTTTTATTTGATATATTTTGCAGCATTATATGCCTTATTAACATCCATTTTTTAATAAAAGAACTTACAAGCTGCACATGCTGGCCTCTGGTGTTTTATGAGCTAATGGTTCGGCCGCGCATACCCAACTTGCAAAGAGTTTGGTTTTTTACTTTCTTCATATAGCCCATGGAGGTACACCTCAAAGCATTGGCACAAGCATCAGCTACAACATATTTATATTGGTGCTTGTTGTTCAAGGACTTGAATATATCTGTGATCTGATGGATCCTGGCTGCAGACAAGCAACTAACCATCACTCTTTCCTTGCTCAGCCTGGTAAGAAGCACATCTGTATGTCTTCCAGTGCAGACATCTATAATTATAAATAAGACAAGCTCAGCATCTGTTACTTTTGGACTCCTTGTGCTATGTGAGAAGGTAGGCTTAACTTGCTCAGTGTGCTTTGTGCCTGTGTTGTGTTTTGGAGATCTTTGAGACTTAGGCACGTTAATCTTTAGAACCTCAACTTATAGGTTCATAGATTAGTACTAGGCTAAGTGCCCTTGTGGGCCATTTTAAGCCTAGCCAATTACCCCATGTGAGAATTGAACCCTGCACCTTGTGTCTGTAAGGTAAACACCTTAACCCTTATGCCAACCTCCCACCCCTATGGTGGATTATGTTTATCGTGATGGCCTTGGAGAGGTGTGATGTGTGGTGTACTTCTGACGATTTTAGCGTCTGAGTTTACTGTTTGTGAGATTTTTGCCTCCAAGAATATTATGCATGTACAGCTGTCACACATTATGTTTTGTATTGAGCAACATTCCACCATCTCCAAGGATGATGCCACAAGACCAAAAAATAATTGACTTCAATAAAATCCCTACCATTAGATAATGCCGCCAGCCACTTCAACAAAATATCCCTAGACACCCTCAACAACCTAGCCTCACTCTGAACTAAAAAAATAAAAACTAATCATGCTCCCTAGCTAACCAAAGCCACCAAAAACCTTAGTAACAAGAGACAAAGCCTGTCAAGATTAGCAAAAAAAAAATGTACCAAATTACCAAAAGTATAAACAGCTGCATAACCAAGAAAAATAATAATAAACAATGATAAGAAGTACTATTTCTTCCATCAGTTAACCTTCCCGCAAAAACAACCCAAAATAATTTTGGCATACTATTTCTCAGCCCCCCCCCCCCCCGGACCAAAGAAAACCCATCTCCTGCCACCAATAAAACCTCATCCCAAATAGCAAAAGCTTTTAAAACACATTTCATAAACAGCATACTCAGTTTACTCAATCTTTCCAACAAGTCCTCAAATGCTTATCCCATGCACAACCCCAGTCCTTCCCAAACTACTACAAAATATCCCTCTTCTTTTTCCTATCTCCTACAGGTCACAACCACAACTTAACATCTTGCTCTCCAGCCTGTACCCACTCAACACATACGTAGGTTACTCCTCAAGCTAAAACCTTGTTCTCTGTCTGGTCACTAGCTCCTACCAGAGTACTTAACATTTGCTGCCGATGCTATAGCTTATTCATTCGGTATACTCATCAACTGATCAGTCTCAGAAGCCTACATCCCTACTCTCTGGAAAAAATCCATAATAACTACCTTACACAAAAGTGATGAGAACTATGACATTTCCAGTTATTGCCCCATTGCTATACTATCTCCCCTAGCCAAACTATTAGAAAAATATATACATAACCAGCTGCTTAATTATGCCCAACAAAACAATGTACTTACCCCCACCAACATGGCTTCAGACCTTCATACTGCATTACTCTCCTTCACAGATATAGTCAAAAAAGCCAGGGATGAAGGACTACTAACTTCTGTAATATTTCTTGATTTATCCAAAGGCTTCGACACTGTTTCCCATCCAAAATTACTGCAATTCTCTACCCTCAGTCTTTCGTCTTCTAGTCAACTGTGGTTCAACAGTTACTTAACAGACAGACAACAATGCATGAAATAGAAGTGAACCCTCTCAAACTATCTACCTAATAGCACTGGAGTTCCCCAGGGGTCCATTCTCGGACCATTACTCTTTAACATCATTTTTAACAACCTTCACTCCCCCTCCCACCAAAGCCCCGTAATACAATATGCCAATGATTCAATTATCATCTCCTCCTCCAACAATATAAAACAACTTCAGCATCTAACCTAAACTGACTTCACTTCCATAGAGACCTGGCTAAACAATGCACAACTCCTACTGAATCCAAATAAAACAAAACTTCTCCTTTTCAGACCCAAAAATCTCTCACCCAACTTCAAGATCATATCACTAAACAATACTCAACTAAAGTTGTTCCCCAGGCCAACTACTAGGGGTAACCATAGACAATAAGCTTTCCTTTGATCTACATATTCACACTGTAATAAAAAAAAAAACTCATTGCACATTAGGAATGCTATATCGGCATAAAAACTTTATGAACTCAAATCACTAAAACCACCCTGGTTACTACTTACCTGCTCCCCTCTCTTCTATATGGTGCTCCCATTCTAACAAGCATTCAGACTACCCTAAAAACAAACTGGAATCTTGCTATAATAAAATTGCTAAATTCACTATCAATGTACCCCATAACACACACCACTGCATAGTCCTCAGTACCCTCAACTAGCTTAAACCTCCACACCTCCTAGACCACTTACAACTTAGTAAAGCACATTAAGTTATATAGCAACCCAATAACTGTCCAGCACTCAACTCACTAATCCAAACCTACATACCCACCAGAACACTCTGATCTGAAGACAAGCAACTAGTAATCCTATACAGACCAAACAAAAAAGCTGGACAGTGTTTATACTCCTACTTTGTAGCAAAACTCTGGAATTCCCTACCAGCCAGCATCAGAGCAATTAAAAACCGCAAGAATTTTAAACTCAAACTAAGAAAACACCTCCAAGATATAAGCATCTGCCCCTGTTCCAAAACAACCTAGCACACCCTGCTCCACTTGACCTAGCTACCCCTTTTTCTACCCCCTCCCTACATTCCTCTCCATTAACTCTTCTATACTTTCTCCTTCTACCCCCCCCCCTCTTTCTGGTTCTCTTTTACCATACCTTCCTCTCAGTCCACCCCCCCCAAAGACACAGCAGCCTGATTTATTGAGTCATAACTGCAAATATTAAGCTCCCCCCTTCTGTCTTCAAATTAGATGCTAGTCTTGCTATTGTACATTAGCTAAACTTTACTTTTTTTAGTCTCTTTTGCCAAAGGTCTACCTGCAGTCTATCAAAAATCCCCGTAGACCTACTTTTCAAATGTGTACACTAAGCCCACATAAAAGGATTATATTTAGGTAAACTAATTGTATTGACTCATATTTCTGTAATTCCTGCAAAATTACTGGCATAAATGATAAACAACTGCCTATATGTAAATGATTATCAACTGCCTATATGTCAGTAGAAGTGCCTTTGTGACTTGTAAGCTACACTACCACATGTAAATGTAAAGATCACTCTACTTTATTATGTCAGATGTTTTTACTTTGTGGAGCTTTTCTCCCTGGGCCCTCTGCTGAAAATGGGTTCCTGACTCAGTCAGACTTTCCCGGTCAACAAATGTCAAATAAATTAAGTATGTTTTTGGGGTCATTGAAAGAGGTTCAATATTTGTCAGCCAAGGAGGATATGATGGCAAGACCATGCTGTTTTGCCAGGAATGGCCTGCACCTGTTCCACCTAGGGTTTTGATTATTGGCAAAGACATTGCCCACTCCCATAGAGCCTTTTTTAGGAAATGCCAACCGGATAAACCTACCAACATAAAACTGAAAATATGACAGTGTTACTGATCAATGTTAGGAGCCTAAACAAGAAACTCCACCCCCTACAAGCCTATCTCACAATGGAGGATAGTGATATCTGTTTAGTGACTGAATCACTGTTTAAAATTGTAACCATTTGAAATGTTGTGACCCGCTAGAGTGAGTCCCCAAACAAGTAGACAAAATGGCTCAAAGATTGAAGATGTCATTTCTCAGAATATTCCTTTTTTCTCTGGGGTATGGCAATTTAAGAGTCGGTATATATAAGTCTGGGGTGGGTGGGGGATGCAGTAGGGGCTTGCCCCCTGTAAAAATAAGTTTTAAGGAGTAGAGTGATTTTTGAGATTGGGTTTCAGTATTTTTTTCCCCCTGGCTTTTCATCACTCAACATTTTGAGTGCCAACATTTCAATAGGAAGCTGTTTAAAATAGCAGAGACCATTCCTGCTCTGCAAAACTACAACACCTTCCACACATTTAGAGCAGCTACTGCACAGGAGGGGAAAAAGTTGGAGGTGTCTCAGTCATCATCCAGAAGACATTCACATCAAGACTGGTAAAGCAGCACAATGCTCTAGAGCTTCTTCATGTCCAAATAACCATATATTAGCTAGCTATAGACCCTCTCTATGACATACAAAAGCTGCAATGCCTATCTACAGGGACCAGCATCAGTCAGTATTAAACCCAGTACCATTTTCATAGGTGATTTAAACTATCCAACTATAGACTGAAAAAACTACACCACCACTAGTGCACAAGCATTGAGATTGCTGGGCTTTGTGAATAGAAATGCCCTGGAATGATCAGAGTACCCAGCACGGGGAATAACATCTCAGATCTTGTCCTTACTAATATGGAAACATCTTGCACCTTCCCTTGCATATCTTCATCACTTGTTAGGTCTGATCATAAAGCAGTCTCCTTTGAAACAAAATTGAAACAAGAAATCCCTTCCACCCAAGATAACTTTAGAAATTTCTTTAAGACAAACTATCTACTCCTGAGTGATATATTGGCAAGCTTTAAATCCACACAAAACTCAGTTAACTCCACCAAAAACATAGAAAGATACTCCACCACACTATTCCAGCATGTAAACATGCACAGATGCAGCTGTACCCCATAGGAACAAGTGTGAGACAAACCCCAGAAATAAACACACATGATGGAATCATAATATCAACAAGCTTAGTAATAAAAGGAAAATAATTTTGACCAAGAGTAATAAGAATAATTGTGAAAACATTAGAGTCCTTGTCACTGAAACAAACAACTCAGGAGTTTAATAGAATCCACTCAGGTCACTCCACAACAAGTACAAATATGACTGTCATTGTCCATGTTGGTGTGAATGACTTGAGACGTGCCTCCCTGGGCTACATGAAAAGAGACATGGAAGAGCTCTCCGATCTTGTAGCCCAGACAGGTATGACCCTAGCCTTGAGTAGCATCCTGCCATCACCCAGAATGATACTGCAGTACAAGGAAAAATGATTGACTTCAACAATTGGCTAAACTTCTGGTGTCATTCTAAGGGGATCCAGTATCTGTCTGCCTGGGACGACATGGTCAACAGACCACGATGCTTTGCCAGAGATGGCCTGCACCTGTCATCCCTGGGATTCCGGATACTGGCTAAGACTCTTGCTGCCTCTATAGTGCCTTTTTTAAGCAAGGTTCAATTGACAACTCACCACCGTAACAGGAACAGGCAAGCAAAAACTGAGGGTAATACTACTCAATGCTAGAAGTCTAAATCTCAAAATGAACTCCCTTGAGGCACTCCTTAAAATGGAGAATATTGATATCTGTGCAGTGACTGAGACCTGGTTCAAGGCTCCAGAGAGCACCCCTGCATTACCAGGCTATAACTCATACCACACTTTTCGGCCATGTAACCTGGACAGGAACACCAAAGGCAGAGGTGTGTCCATATTCATTAAGGATATCCACACCTCCAGGCTAGTTGCTCAACATAATGCATCCGAGGTTATCCAAGTGCAACTAACTCTGGGCAAAACTGCAATCCAAATTGTAGCTTGCTACAGATCCCCCACCATTCCCTAGGATTTCCACTCCTCTTTTCTTGATATACTGGAAAATATTAGGGTTCAACCAAACACCCTAATAATGGGCGATTTCAACTACCCCACCATTAACTAGGAAAACTACTCATGTACCAACTCCTTCATCAGCACTTTCTAGAATTCATAAATTCCAATGCCCTGGATCAACTAATCCACACCCCCACCAGGGGCAACAATATCTTAAGACCTAGTCATTACCAACATGAGTGACTGGTGTTCCACACCTGAAGTCAACTCCTCGTTGGTCAGATCCGACCATAAGCTAATCACCCTAGATATCCACATCCTGACCCCCCCCCCCCAATTAAGGAAATCACAGTACAACATTTCTCCAAAGCCAACTTCATGCTTCTTAAGACAGAAGTGGTGAACTACATGACACCCATGCAGATGGACTACAGTTACAACTGCTGAATCCTATACAGATGCACTCTATAAGCACTTACACGAGTGCATGGTTTGTGCTATCCCAAAACAGAACCAAGATGCTATCCTCCAAAACAAGGAAGCTAATTTGGTGCTACCCTGCCGTAAACAAACTCTACAACAGAAAGAAGAAACTGTTGCAAAAGGGAGTAAAATCCCATGAGTGGAGGAGTTCCCTGGTCAGCCTCAGTAAGAAGCTGAGATCCCTCATAAGATCCTCCAATGCTAGTTACGAAAACAAAATCGCCACTGATTCTACGGACAACCACAAAGCATTCTATAGCTATGTCAAGAATCTCAATGGCAACACCCAGATCTGCTGTGAGTTACAGCACAACGACATGAAAATTACAAAACTAACTATTGCCAACGTCCTGGCAGATAAGTTCAGTGCTAACTTTATCCCCCTCTCACCCCCTAAAGGGCCTATATCTATACAGGAAGAATGCAGAGTCCCTGTAATCACAACTATGCAGGTAAAATCTGCACTCTCTAAAGCCAAAAACACAGCATCCATAGGACCGGACAACATCTCAGGCTGCGTTTTACACGAACTTCAGAATGAACTGGCTCCCCACCTAAGCACCATGTTCAATCACAGTATTACATCAGGCTTTGTGCCCACTTGAATGGCGCACAGCAACAGTTTTCCCATTCCACAAAGGGAGAGCCACCACTGATCCTGGGAACTATCGCCCTATTAACCTGACGAGCCTGGTCTGTAAGGCCATGGAACGTATCATCATGGAACTCATAAACAAAGACATTGGTAACCTTTAAACTTTGGACCCCACCCAGTTTGGGTTTGTGAAAGGCAGATCATGCCTCCTGAACCTGACTGATTTCTTTGAGGCAGTCACCAAAGCTGTAGACGAGGGTAAGATGGCTCACTCAGCCTATCTAGACCCCACCAAGGCTTTCAACACCATCCCCAATTCTGGAATTATAGCTAAACTAGGTAGAAATCCCTACGTCACAAGATGGATTGCCAATTTCACTGACAAGAACCCACACTGTAAAAGTTGCAGACTCCAAATCTGACTTTAAAACAGTGACAAGTGGAGTACCAGAGGGTTCAGTCCTGGGACCTCCCCTGTTTGGTATCTACTTCTCTGAAGTACAGGCTAACACAGAAGGCCTTTGGCTAATGAAGTTCACAGATGACTGCAAACTAGGAGCCATAGTTGAGTCCCCAAATGATGTGGACATCCTACAGAAGGGCCTCACTGAGACAGATGCCTGGTGTCAGAGCCACAGCCTCAAGCTCAATGCCAAAAAGTGCATTGTCATCCCCTTTGGTAAAAGCTCTGTACCCATGAACTACCACATAGGCAGCAGTCTACTTAATGCCGAATATGTGATAAGAGACCTGGGGACCTAGGTGGACAGTAGTCTCTCCTTTGATAATCACATCGCCGCAGTAGTCAGGAAATCCTTCTACATGGCACACCTCATCACAAAAGGGTTCTCATCTAGGAAAAAACAGGTCATTGTTCCCCTCTACTCAACACTCATTAGACCCATTTTAGAGTACAATGCCCCTTTTGGAATGTACCTCACAAGACATCTGCAGCAGCTGGAAAGGCCACAGAAGTACCTCACAAAGAGGATTACTGACCTCAAACAGATGCTCTACACTGACTGTCTAAAAAAACTCTAGCTTTACTCCATAGCATATCGCCTACTCCAAGGTGATCTCTGCCTAACATATAAAGCTATGTCAAACCCAGAGCTGTTGGGCATGCTACACCTAAAGAAATCGCAATCCCTCCGAGCTACATGCTCTAGGGACCTTAACCTTGTCACCACAATAAACAGGACATGCTGGAGGGATATATTCCTATCCCAGAGACATCCCATACTCTGGAACAAGCTACCCATCTATGTCAAGCAAAGTTCCTCATTAGCACTCATCAAGAAAAATCTTGATAAGTGGATGGGAAATAGGAAATACATCCCGGGGATCACTTCTGTGGCTCTGCTCAACAGAGGCGCAGGAAAATAACTTTCTTGGGTGGCGTAAGCCAGGGAACTTTGTTGGCTAGGCTTACTTAGGCCCTTGGGCCGATAGCCTAGTACCTACCTATGAACCTATAAACCAACAAAGCCAAGTTTAAGGCTAAAACAGCTATCCAAGTCAAAGATAATCACAGGGTATTTTTTAATTTTGTTCATAGTATCAAAAGCGGAATACAGCAATAAGCTGAGGTGATTCTGAACAATGTTACCTACAATAAGGCTGAAAAATTAGCAAACTTACTGCTGATAAATTGAGCTCTAACTTTACTTATCTCTCCTCTCTGTCTAACTCTCAAGATACATGTGAAAGTGGCTCACCCCCAACTATCACTCAAGCCCAAGTCCTAAAGCTAAAAATACTGCATCTATGCATACTGAGAATCTCTCCGGATGACTCTTAAATATCATGAAGCACAATTTAACTACATCCCTAAGAACATTTTTCAATCTCAGACTCCATACAGGTTTAGTACCATGCAAATGGAAAACAGCTACAGTCATTCCCCTGCATAAGGGATGACCTTCCACAGACTTAGGCAGTTACAGACAAATATGTTTGACCAGTCTCATATGCAAAGCTATGGAAAGATGTATTATGAAACTAATCAATCAGGACATAGGTAACCTCAAAACACTGGACCCTTCTCAGTTTGGATTCATCAAGTGCAGGTCCTGCTTACTCAACCTGGTGGATTTTTTTTTTTTTTGAAAGGTCACCAATGCATTGGAAGAAGGCAAAATGGTACAACCATATACCGTCACCTGGCCAAAGCTTTTGACACAATTTCCCATTCAGGCATAGTATAAAAGCTAAATAAAATGGGAACAAACTCCTATGTCACCCACTGGATTGCCAACTAGCTCACAGACAGGAAGCAAGAAATGAAAATAGGGGAAGTTACCTCCACAAAGACACCAGTCACCAGTGGATTCCCCCAGAGCTCAGTGCTGGAACTTCTCCTATTTGGCATCTATTTTTCTGAAGTAAAAGACAATACTAAAGGGCTCTGGTAGACTAAGTCTGAAAGCTAAGAGCGGTCACTGAATCCCCAAATGACTTAGCCAACCTGCAGGAAGGTTTGTCCCAAATAAATAACTAGTGCCAAAATCATGGACTGAAATTAATGCTAAAAAATGGATTATTATATCATTTGGGAAGTCATCTATCCTAGGGAACTACCGTATTCATTATATGCACCTAAGAGTTGACCCAGTTGTTTGGGATTTGGGAACTTATGTGGACAGTGACCTAACTTTTGACCAACATGTATCTGTTGCTGTATGAAAGTCCTTCTATTTTACTCAGGTTATAAACAAAAGGATTGTGTCTGGATCTAGGGATGTCATTGTCCTCATTTATTCAGGTCTCATTAGGCTACTCATTGAATATAATACCTCCTTTGTCATGTATCTGTGCAGGCATATGTAACAACTGGAACGCATGCAGAGACACCTTACTAAAGGGATATAGAGCCTAAACAACATATCCTACATGGACCGACTCCAAACCCTGTCACTATACTCAGCAGCCTGCAGACTGCTAAGAGGTGACCTGTGTCTGGCATACAAAGCATCCTCTGACCCAATACTGATAGACTTACTACACAACAACAAGTCAAATGGCATCATAAATACTTTGTATAGGGATTTGAACCTCTTCTACAACATCAACAGAGTGGTTTGGAGGGATAGGTATATCTTGCAGAGGATTCCACTGCTCTGGAATAGACTCCCCATCCACATGAAATAAGGTTCATCCCTTTCCATATTCAAGCGCAACTTGGATCGATGGATGTGAAGCAGAAAATTTACCCCAGGTCTGCCCTCTGTAGTACTAATAGACAGAGGCAGCTCTTAAATCCTTTATCCCATACATAGGTCCCCTCAAATTATCTGTGGTATGATCCCAGTTATTAGGGGCAATATATATATATATATATATATATATATATATATATATATATATATATATATATATATATAAAATTATCAAGCATGGGATGGGTAAGGTCAGTCAAAATGGGATAGGTTAATTTGAGCACAAAATGGGAAATTAGTTAGGCTTAAAATGGCTCACAAGTGTAGCTAGCCTAGTACTTCCCTATGAACCTATAACCTGAGTGGAAGGTATGCTTGCCAAATGTAGCGATACTACATTTTGTAGCATTTAGTGACAGCCCATTGTCAGCACACCAGTTACCAACATGTCTAAGTTCACTTTGTAGCTTCAGCATATCAGAAAAGGATTCATTTAGAATATCCATTTTACACTCGTCAGCAAACTTGGGCAGCCAGAGTTCCTAATTTCTGATTTCATGATCAGAAAAGTATATACCAAACAGAAACTGTATGAAGCCACACCTGCCACCCTCACAGTGAGGGTTCTGTCCCTAAGTCAATTAGCTATACATTTAACTACACAGGGATCAAACTGGAGTATTGCTATGCAATATAGTATCAAATGCTTTGTTGAGGTCAAAGTATGCTGTATGGACAGCATGACTATTGTCTACTGTTTGCGTTATCCTGTCAAAACAATACTGACCAGTAAATTGGGGCAGCGATGCAATGTTGGGGGGAATTGAAATAGTTCTCATGAAAAGCTGTTAGTTTACTGACCAATTAACCTACTCATCTTCACTATGGTCAACGGTTGCAGTAGTGGCCAGAAGAGTAAGAATGCTGCCATGAACAATGGAAATCATTTTTTTTTCTTTTCACAGGTTCACTGAGCTTAAGCTCTGTGATGGAGTTTTGAACCTGGTTGTCTGGGAGAGACCCAGAGTAGACCTAGTACTTGATTAGACCGAGGGAAACTCATCTGAGGTGGTTTGGACATCTTTTAGTAATGTTCACTTGCAACTCCTGATGTGTTTTTTTCAAGGCATAAACAGAAATGAGGCCTTCTGGCAGATCTGGGACACACTGAAGGATTATCTGTCTTTGCTATGACTGGGGTCTGCTGCCATGATGTCCTCACCAGAAGAAAAGCAAAAAAAATAAGGAAGTGAGTATGACTTATCTATAAACAAGTAATTTTTGTATTTCTTAATGCATGTTTCATTCAGTTACTAACTGATTTTAAATATTGTCAGATAAGTGGAGTGGAACCCATGAACCATGAGTGAGTTACAGGAAAACAAAAATGACATTTAGTTGTAACAGCAAAATATAAAATATAAAAAAAATAGTAAAAGAAGTAATATAGCATACTATACTGTAAATATTCAAAATGTATCAATATGTAAAGGTGAAATAAAACAGTGAACTTTGCTTAAAATCTGAAATAAGGCATCTATTGTTAGCATAAGATTTTGTTAAAAAATAAATAAATAAATAAATGCAAAATCTTGTCCTCAGAATGGCAGTAATTAATATTAGTTATTTTAAAATAGATGTACCTGTATTGTTTTATAAACTGTAAGTCCACAACTTGGTACAAACGGTGATCTCTGAATAAAGCTGGTACTTTTATCTAACCAGAATACTCGGATTTGTTTTATTGTTATTTAATTTATTTTTTGTTTTGTTTGAGCAACATACCGTTTACTGTCTCATTTGAACATTATATTCTTGCTGTTGTATGTTCTTCTGGAGTGTTTCTCCCTGGGCCTCCGCTGAAACTTGGCTTCCCTCCAAGTCAGACTTTCCCAGTAAACAAATGTTAAAATTTTCTACTACCTGCAACTTAAAATCCAAGTTATGAAGTAATACAAAACACTGTTTTGAAACTTCTTTCTCTTGAACTAAATAAGAAAGAATAAATTAAATGTTTTTTTTTTAGCATTGTCGCCTCATAGCAAGACGTTGTCCCGTTCGATTCTCAGCTAGAGCGTCTTCTGTGTGGAGGCATACGTGAATGGGGCGTGCCTTCGTTGAAGGTTGTGCATCAGGGCTGGTAACCCGGTACGTAAAAATCCACTACCAATCATTAGCGGACCGGAGTTCCGCTGTGGCGACCCCTAACCGGGAAAAGCCGAAAGACACAAACAAACAATCAAATCCATGGTGAATAAAGAGAATAGATGCAGTGCATAATTAGTATTCTCTCAGTGGTGCTCAGTAACTATACATGACCTCTCAGACTTTGCACTTTAGAGCACTCTAGGTAAGCAGCAGTTGTCAGAAATCATCTCAGGATTGTTAATTATGTGGATATCTATAGTAGGGTTGCCATTATGCTTTGTTTTACAAGTAGGTCCCAGATGTACATGGCTCATTATCAGTGCCAACATATCAAGGGACTGAATATAACGCATAGCGAAGGCGGAAGTTAATTAAACAGATTTGTCTTGCTGAAAGGCAGGTAACAGCAATACAAATTACATCCTATAATAAGTTTTGAGAATTAAGAAGAAATAAGTTTTGAGAATTAAGAAGAAATAACATAAACTGACAAAATGCACACAAACACATACACGTGTGTGTGCGTGCATGCATGTGCGTGTGTGTGTGTGTGTGTGTGTGTGTGTGTGTGTGTGTGTGTGTGTGTGTGCACGCATATATGTATGTGTATTATACAGATAAATAGACAGAAATAGATAAAAACAAAATTACACAGCACTTGAGAAAAGTGATAAATTCATTGTGTGGAAAGAATTATTTAACAAAGAAACTGTATTTAAAATCTCCATCCTTTTAACACAAAAGGTCAAATCAGGAATGGATTGCAGTATAATGCCATTTTGAAGCTTAATTCCAACAAATAACAATTAAAGAAGTCTTACAATTCTGATATCAAGCTTACAGGACAAAGTTTCTTTATAACTGGTGACACCATTATCTTTACTATAAACTTTAGAAAGCCATAGTCCTGATTTGTTTATAAACCCTTTTTGAATTTTTTTTTCATTTTTACAGTTTATTGCATACAGTTTGACATTTCAAGACAAGTTAACTCAATAACATAACTTAGAGAATGTTAACAAACTCTAACTTGGCGAACTATTTTCACTGAAAGCCAGATAACCTCACATCCCTCTCACGTCATTGTCTGATATAACCATGGATTTCATTTTATTAAGAGAAATATGGGAAAGCTTTTCCATCTACCACATTTCAGTGCAGTTCTGACACTGTTGACCTAATAAGCTACAATAAATCCAGAGGTAACATTCTGTTTATTGCCATCACAAAATGGTCTGAACAAAGACGAATCTGTTCAGAGGGCCTGATGCATGATAATGTCATTAAGTCTTGTTTTAATGATATCATTATGCATTTATCAGTCATTAAATGTTTTGTGTTTCTAAATTAAAGCACATAGGCTTAAAGGAAAGAAACTCGTGAAGGACATATTATGTACAACATGCTTTAACAGCACACACAGACACACACGTGTGTGTGTGTGTGTGTGTGTGTGTGTGTGTGTGTGTGTGTGTGTGTGTGTATATATATATATATATATATATGTGTGTGTGTGTGTGTGTGTGTGTGTGTGTATGTATATATATATATATATATATATATATATATATGTGTGTGTGTGTGTGTGTGTGTGTGTGTATGTGTGGTCAGAAAGTCCTTCTATGTGGCACATCTTATAACCAAAATTTTGCATCCAGGAAGAAAGAGGTCATAATACCTCTCTACTCATCCCTCATTAGACCAATCATCGAATATAATGCCCCATTTGGCATGTACCTCACCAGATACCTACAACAGCTGGAGAGGCCACAAAAGTACCTCACAAAAAAGATCCTAGGCCTTAAACACATGTCCTACATGGACGGACTCAAGAAACTTCAGCTGTTCTCAGTCTCTTATCATCTACGTAGAGGTGATCTCTGCTTAACTTACAAAGCCATGTCCAGCCCTACTTGAAATGCTACACCTAAAGAAATCCCAATCCCCCCACGCCACACGCTCCAGAGATCACAACCTCATTACCACAATTAACAGAACATGCTGGAGGGACAGGTTCATCACCCAAAGACTGCCCATGCTATGGAACAGACTTCCCATTCATGTCAAGCAGAGCACCTCCCTGGCTCTCTTCAAGAGAAATCTTGACAAGTGGATGGGTAACAAAACGTTCACCCAAGGGATCACTCCAGTTGCCCTACTGGATAGGGGCACTCTGAACTAACATCGGGTGGCACTGTGTCTGAGCAATTTTTTTGGGCTAGGCTTGTAAAGGCTCCAGGGCCATTAGCCTAGTACACACCTATGAGCCTATGTATACATACACATGTGTGTCTGTATGTGTATTTATAGTGTGCCTGGTTAAAGCTTGTGATCATCAACAAGGTAAACATTGAAATATTTACATCAACAACATTAATGTCGATACAGTTATGTGCATGTTCTGAGGACTGACCTTGTCTCATGTTAATAAAAAACATGTTTCTTGTACGGGGCCCTGCTGCACACCTCCACCTTCTGCTAATTTATTATACTATCTCAGATCACACTATCACCGGGGAAAGGGCATATTCCCCTATCCCAGGGACTGTCAGTCTTACACATCTGTCAATCATTTGTAATTTTGGCCAATCTGTCGCAACAATACAGAGGTCGATTAAAGTTCAAATCAGTCAATGTCAGAGAACAAAAACACAACATCATTTCTGCATACCAACACTTACCTAAACCAAACACTAATGTCTTAGATATTCTACCTATTGAAAAAGAACAGCAAACACTATCCTTTTCCAACAGGTACACCAGACATACTTTGAATAATGATACTGTAGGGAAAGACTTTTTCATAAGGTAATGTGTTGGGTTTGGGTGAAGGTTAGGATTAGGGATAGGGTTAGTACACATGAGTAAGGATGGCCAGGGAAGTTTCACTTAATATGTTTTTTAAGTCTTTAAAATTATTTTTCTGGAAATCCCACTATGGTAGCTGCTTGATCAATATGCTGAAAATAGCTCTATTAGTGTAGGAACCAATAAACCGATAAAAAGGATAGTAAACAATACTCTTTTGGAAACTATTTGGTTTCTGGCTGGAAAATATACAACCTGGATGACTTCAAAGAATTTGTGAGAGAAAATCATCTAAAAAGGAGAAAAAAGCTGTGATTATGAAGGACCGTGTGGCAGATCATCAAGAAGTAGACCGAAGTGGACCAAGATGAAGTACAGAGGACGGCCATAAGTATTTTGGATGGAAAAATAGACCAAACGCATGCTGAGATGTTTAAAATAAGTGGGGACATTACAGGCTATCTCAGGTCAAATAACAGAAAGAATGGAGAATATTGAAGAATTATTTTTAAAAAAATTTATTAAATCACAGTTTACATAATGACACGAGTACACATGCATTAATAGAAAAGAAAACATTTTATTGTTTTCATGTAGTACACATACACAGAAGTGTGGCTCGTTATTTTGGCATCTGGTGCTGTCTCCCAATCTGGGTGCCTTCCTCAGCTTTAACTTGAGGGAAAAAAAGGTCCCTTCCCTAATATTATGTAAAGAGTAAACCAGGTCTGTATCCATTCTCCCCCATCTTCACTCCTCAACTCAAACTAATTTAGGAACAAAAAACAATACCAAAACAAAACCTTTTCTGCCTTTTTAAACTGTATCAATCTGATTGCTACAGTTCTGGCAAGCAGCAGGTATAGTTTATACCACAAATGCAGTACTAATATGTTTCAGTTTAGAATGCAAATGCAATACCGTCTTTCAGTTCTGAAAGCCGTTAATACACTTAAGATGAATCAGCATGTGCCAGCTGTGCCCCCTAACAGGGCAGCTCCCCCTTCACCCCACCCTAGCTACACTTCTGCATATATATATATGTTCTTTTTAATTATCATTCACTCAACATCACAAAAACTACTCATTTCCTGCCTTCCCTTATACCTCACTCCTCCGCCTCCTCCTCCTGAGAATTATTCTGCATGTATATTTCCGACAAATTCATTTTGTTTCCATGTAATTTATTCCTTCTGTTCTTAAGCATCCCACCTCAAAGAAACAATGGGGGATATATCTATGTCTCTCAAACATGTAGCAAAGTCTAGAAGATTTAGGATCTGTGCTTGGAAGAGTTTGTATAGGTATGTTTATAACCCAAGTAGACTCCAAAGAATTTTTCCTCAGATAGACAGCAAATTTTAGAGGTGTGATGGGAAAGAAAGAGGTAATTGGGGACATATTTTCTGTGAGTTTAATGAGTTGGCAGACATTAAAGATTCCTTACAGAAATACTGGGTGGGCAAATTGGTATAACTAAGTAAATGACTTTTTGAGCTATGATACAGCATGGGCATTTCCTAGACATAGTAAGACCTTGCTGAGTCTAATTATTGTGGCTGCCAAAAAGCGCAATTGCTAGAAAACTGGAAATCAAAGTCTAAATTAACTGTGAGGTTTAAAAGAAGGCAGGATTTGAATGAGCTACATAATGTTTGACTGACAGTGACTGGATATATAAGTGATGTATAATGTTTGCAACTAAAATTATGTCAATATGGTTTGTTTTCATTTATATGAATGTATGACTGCCTATGCCATATGTGATAATTTAATAAAGATGTTTCTTGTTTAAAAAAAAATCCCACCTCAAGCTCTTCTATCTTCTTTACAATGTTCAGTACTTCAATTATAGTGGCCTTAGATTTTGATTTTGATTTTCTAATAGTTGCTTTTTGGCAGCCAAGAGCATTTAGTTTAGTAAGGTCTTAATTTGTCTAGGCAATTCAGATCCTGTGGTGCAGCTCAAAAGAATAATTTCTTTAGTTAAAATGATTTGCTCCCTCAAACATTTCTGGCTAAGTACTCTGTAGGGAATTTTTAGAATTGTCCAACTTGCTGCACTCCCAAACAACATATTCTCATTTAGTTCTGTGTTTTATATCACCCCACCAGCATTTGCTATCTACCTGAGGAACAATTATCTGAAGACAGATTGGGGTATTAAAATACCTATGCAAACATTTCCAAGCAAAAAAAAAAATCTTAAACCTTCTGTACTTTGCTGCATATGTGTAAGCCATACACTTGTCCTGTCATTGTTCATTTGTAAATTGCTTTCCTAGTCTCTCTTCCCAATCTTTTCTAACCTTTGATTGATTTTTATAGTTAGCATGCAATATTTTATATGCACTACTAGTTATCCTCTTTTAAAGGCAGCGTCTGTTGTAGGTTCAACTGAAGACTCGACCAGAGCAGATCTTTCACTTAGTGCTCCCCCATCCCTTTCACTTTGCCTGTATTCTGTTGTCAGTGCCTTGTGGGGAAGGCCCACTAATCTGCAGTCCAAACTTCTTCTTACCCTCATCCGACTCTTACTTCTCCTTCTCTTGTTATTTGCTCCCAGTACATTAGTTCCTTTGACAATTTTCTGTAGTGAAATTCTGACCCGTTGCCTATTTTCTGTACCCCTATTTGCAGTCATTTCTGCTGGCAAAAATCTGTTTTCTCCATTGGCTTAGTTCTTTGAATATTTTATGCTGCTTTATGACTATAATATTTAGTATGTTTGCAATTATTCAACTTAATGGCCTGCATCCAAAATCCTATTCGTTCCTTATTTCTTGAACTTCTCCCATTTCACCATCATCCCTTTCCACTTTTATTTATAACACCCTGCTTGTGTTATATATATGAGCCTTACCTGTGTAGTTTGAAAGTATCCCTTCACATCAGATAATCCTTATCCAGCTGGTAATATGAGGAGAATTGACTTACCCCACTTAATTATTGCCCTCTTTACATCCCAAATAATCAAGAATTTCCAGGTTCTCAATTTTCGTATTATTCGTTTTTGTTTAGTTTCTTCCCATATACCCTTAGCTGCTATAACAGAAACATGTTTAGTCCATACATCTAAATACTTGATCTTATCATGACCCTATAAATATGAGTACTGCTGAACCAATTCATGTGTGAGTACATAGTTTACTGTTATAGCCTTTGTTTTATAATACTTAATTTTATAACCCAAAATAACCTGAACTGCTTCAAAATGTTGCATAACACCAAAATGTCTTTTTCTGGATTTTCAAGTACAAAATAATATCACTTGCAAATAAAGATAACTTTTCTTGGTTATCATACCATTTATATCCTTAAATTTTGTGAGCTCCCTATTTTCTCAGCCAATGGCTCTATACATAAAGAAAACAACAAAGGGGAAAGAGGCCACCCCTGTCTTCTTCATCTGTTCGAGCACAGCGTGTTGGACAGGAACCCTCCCACTTTAATTATTGCCTCTGACCCTATATATATTCCTAATTAACCCCAATATTCTATCAGGGAATGTCAATGCTTCCATTGCCCTGCTCATAAAATCCAAGCTGACTTTATCAAAGGCTTTTACTGTATTAAGATCCACCAATAATAACTGTTTTTCTTACATTCTGCTCCCCTCTGGATCTTTATTGTTCTTTAAACATTATCAAATATTTGACCCCCACCCTCACACACACCCCACGCACACAAAACCACATTGATCCATATCTATCAATTTTGCGAACACCTCTGCCATTCTCCAGACCAGCACAGATGAAACACTTTATAATTATGGTTTAAATTGAAATAAGTCTATAATAAGCTGAGACTGAAGGGTATTTATCCTCTTTAGGTAATACAGCCACCATAGCTTTCCTCCAATGTGCTGCCCTCACCACATACACACGCGCGCACACACACACACACACACACACACACACACACACACACACACACACACACACATACACACGCGCGCACACACACACACACACACACACACACACACACACACACACACAGTTTTTTGTTAAAACCTTTCAGGTCTTTACCACTTTCTTCCCTGGAGACTTCCCTGTTGGTTGATAATATATCACTGTTTTATATGTTATTTCTAAATATTTATTTTATTTTATTTATTTTACATTTGTTAACCGGGAAAGTCCAACTGGCTATATATCCATTTTCAGAGGAGGCCCAGGGAAAATAGCTCCAGAAATGCAACAATAATTTAAAAAATACAGTGAAAAATATAATACCAACAGTTCATATAACAATTAATACAAATAAAGATTGTAAGAGATAATAAGTTGAGAGAAAATTAGGAGTAAGTTCGGGTAGTAAGACGTAGGGAGCAATATAATATCTGAGTAGAAATGCCAGAAGAAATGCGGAAGAGAGAAATATAAAGCAACGAGCATAATAGAGAGGTAGCCTGAGGACGGAGATTAACCTGGGATAGAGCAGGAACATAGAAAAATATAAAGCAATGAGCATAATAGACAGGTACCTGAGGAGGGAGTTTAACCTGCGCAAGAGCAGGAACATAGAAAAATATAAAGCATCGAGCATAATAGAGAGGTAGCCTGAGAAGGGAGATTAACCTGGGCTAGAGCAGGAACATAGAAAAATATAAAGCAATGAGCGCAATAGGAGAGTAGCCTGAGGAGGGAGATTAACCTGGGCTAGAGCAGGAACATAGAAAATATAAAGCAATGAGGATAATAGAGAGGTAGCCTGACGAGCGAGACAAACCTGTGCTAGAGCAGGAACATAGAAAAATATAAAGCAATGAGCATAATAGAGAGGTAGCCTGAGGAGCGAGATTAACCTGGGCTAGAGCAGGAACATAGAAAAATATAAAGCAATCAGCCTAACAGAGCGGTAGCCTGAGGAGGGAGATTAACATGGACTAGAGCAGGAACATACAAAAATATTAAGCAATGAACTTAATAGAGTAGTATTCAGAGGAGGGAGATTAACCTGGGTTAGAGCAGGAACATAGAAAACTTTAAAACAATGAGCGTAATGGGGGTAGCCTGAGGAGGGAGATTAACCTGGGCTAGAGCAGGAACATAGAAAAATATAAAGCAATGAGCATAATAGAGAGGTAGCCTGAGGAGGGAGATTAACCTGGGCTAAAGCAGGAACATAGAAAAATATAAAGCAATGAGAGTAATAGAGAGGTAGCCTGAGGAGGGGGAATAACCTGGGCTAGAGCAGGAACATAGAAAAATATAAAGCAATCAGCCTAACAGAGCGGTAGCCTGAGGAGGGAGATTAACCTGGGCTAGAGCAGGAACACAGAAAAATATAAACCAATGAGCATAATAGAGAGGTAGCCTGAGGAGGGAGATTAATCTGGGCTAGAGCAGGAACATAGAAAAATCTAAAGCAATGAGCGTAATACAGAGGTAGCCTGACGAGGGAGACAAACCTGTGCTAGAGCAGGAACATAGAAAAATATAAAGCAATGATCATAATAGAGAGGTAGCCTGAGGAGGGAGATTAAATTGGGCTAGAGCAGAAACATAGAAAAAAGAAATGAGCATAATAGAGAGGTACCTGAGGAGGTGGATTAACCTGTGCAAGAGCAGGAACATAGAAAAATATAAATCATCGAGCATAATAGAGAGGTAGCCTGAGGAGCGAGATTAACCTGGGCTAGATCAGGATCATGGAAAAATATAAAGCAATGAGCATAACAGTGAGGTAGCCTGAGGAGGGAGATTAACCTGGGATAGAGCAGGAACATAGAGAAATATAAAGCAATGAGCATAATAAATAGGTACCCCGAGGAGGGAGCTTAACCTCGGCTAGAGCAGGAACATTGAAAAATATAAAGCATTGACCATAATAGAGAGGTAGCCTAAGGAGGGAGATTAACCTGGGCTAGAGCAGGAACATTGAAAAATATAAAGCAATGAGCATAATAGAGAGGTAGCCAGAAAATGGAGATTAACCTGGGCTAGAGCAGGAACACAGAAAAATATAAAGCAATGAGGATAAGAGAGAGGGAGTCTGAGGAGGGATATTACCCTGGGCTAGTGCAGGAACGTAGTGTATAGGAGCTAGCAAGTTAGGCTGGTGCACGGCAAGAGCACTTGTTAGACCCAAAATCAGAAAAAAGGCCAGCACCAAGGAAGGTTCAAAAGTAGTTTAATAAAACTGAAACTAGACCGGTTTCAGCAGCAAGGCTTTCATCAGTAGTATAGTCAGCAAAAAGCACTTAGTCATCATCTTATATAATGTTCTCTAAGGCATCTATATGACATCACTTCCTGATAAGTCAAAAATGCAAACAAGGCAAAAGTAATTGAAAATACAATCAAGGCAAAAGTAATTGAAAAATACATAGTTCAGTAAACAAAAAGTTTGCCTGAGTTGCATGCATATCTCCAGATTATAATGAAAAATCCAAAGAGACACAGTATACTGGTATATCAATGATAATAAACAAACTTAATAAAAACATACAACAAAGGGTAAATGCCCAAAATAAACCCGAAACAAAAGTCAGGTTATAAGAATTCTGGTGTTGAATACCAGCCACAGTATCCTAAAATGAGCTGAAATGCAAAACCTAAGCAATGCAACCTGATAAGAAATAAGTACATATACGTAATGCAAGTGTTGGTTAATTACAAATTATAATTTATCATTTAATCCAGGAGGAAAAGCCCCAAGTTTAATGATCCACCTTTTTTCTTTGGTATTTAGGATATCATGCCAACCTGTTTTAAAAGATCGATTCCTATGATATGATCAATGATGGTGAATGTAAATTTGGCAGTGGGATGTTTGATAACATGTCTATATAGTGCATTAGTTAATCTTCTGTTTCTAATGTCACCAAGGTGTTCAGAGATCCTGACACGAAACTGTCTAGACGTTTGGCCAATATAAAATGCATGACATGTACATGTGGCAAGATAAATAATCCAGTCTGAACTGCAGTTACCAAAAACTGTATGTCGATATTTGTCCAGTGTTCCTACTAGTGAAAGAAGTAGTTTTGAAAATATAGTTACAAAACTGCAATGTCCACATGGATAAATGCCTGAAAGTTTATCTCCAGTAAGTGTTCTTTGAGTTGGAGTGTGATCCATGACCCTGTTTTTTTATAGTGTGAAAATAGATTCCTAAAGTTTTTCCTTTCCTATAGGAAAAATAACATCGTTCTCGAGATAATCTTCCAACAATGGATGAGAATTCAATATATTCCAGTGAGTATTAATAATATTTACTAAATTGGCACTATTCCTGCCATAAGTGGTGACAAATCTACATACATCTGATTCCTCATTATGAGTTTTAGTATTGTATTGGAGAAGAGAATCCTGGATTTAGCATTACTAAATTGGACTGCTGACTCAATAGTACGAGTGGAATAACCTCTGGACAAAAATCTCTTGGTTAGATCCATTTGATGACTCTGAAGATCATCCACTGATGAACAAATCCTTTTCATCCGCACAAACTGTGATTTCGGTATGTTCGAATAATATGTTTCGGATGAAAACTATCAGCATGTAGAAGGGTATTATATTGTAAGAATTTTCTGTGTACGGACGTTCTAAGAGTGTTATCCTCCTGTCGAATTAAATTGACATCCAAATAACTGATTGCACTCCTATTATATTCCACAGTGAATTCGATACCCCAGATGTTCCCATTCAAATGTTGAATAAATTCCTGGAGGTATTCCTCACCTCCTTTCCATATAAGCCAACAGTCGTCAGGTATCTTCTCCATATATCAATCTCAGGTAGATATATGTTGTGCAAAGGGTCATATAAAATCATATCTTCCATGTAGCCCATAAAAGATCAGCATAGATGGGTGCAAAGGATGCACCCATAGCCGCACCCTGTAGTTGCCAATAGCAGTTTTGTTGGAAATACAAAACATTTTTAGTTAGAATGTGTTCAGCCATACACAACAATAAGGTGTTCATCCCTGGGGGGTATAAATTGGTTTTATTTAGCCAGTATTCCAAGGCATTAATACCCGCC
This sequence comes from Protopterus annectens, assembly GCF_019279795.1. Lineage (NCBI taxonomy): Eukaryota > Metazoa > Chordata > Ceratodontiformes > Protopteridae > Protopterus > Protopterus annectens. Next base: position 1,237,078,859 of record NC_056747.1, read on the forward strand.
CAATGAGGGATGCTGGTATAAAGCGAGGATACATCAAGGGTACACATAAGCCATTCAGGGTCCAATTGAGACTTGGAGACTATCTGCAAAAATTCAGTCGTGTCCTTGATTCTTGCTCTAACACATGTTAACAGTGGTTTCAATTTTTCAGTTAGAAAAACAGACAAGGGTTCAGTGAGTGACCCAATGCCAGATACAATCGGTCTGCCTGGTGGCTGATCAATGGACTTATGAATCTTAGGAAGTAGATAAAGTTGTTGTTTAAGAGGATCCTTAACCGTCAAATGAGTTTTGGTTTTATCAGAGATAATTCCAGATTCTACAGCCTTTTCAAAAATTCATTAATTTCCAAGGCAAAACCTGGAGTCGGATCAATCTCCATCTTCATGTAATGATGATGGTTGGAAAGTTGTCTAAGACCTTCATTCACATAATACTCAGTATCCATCACCACCACCGCACCCCCTTTGTCGGCAGAAATAATAACAATATCCGTATTGTTTCTGAGTTGTGTGAGTGCTATTTGTTCCTTCCTAGACATGTTATGCTTTATAGTGTCAACAGAACCCAAATTGAAGTGTATATCCTTTATAACCGCCTGCTGGAAAACATTTTCTGATTTTGGGTCTAGAGCAGGAACATAGTAAAATATAAGGCAATGAGGATAACATAGACGTAGCCAGAGGAGCGAGATTATCCTGGGCTAGAGCAGGAAAATAGAAAAATATAAAGCAATGCGCATAATAGAGACATAGCCTGAGGAGAGAGATTTACCTGAGCTAGAGCAGGAACACAGAAAAATGTAAAACAATGAGCGTAATAGAGGGGTAGCCTAAGGAGGGAGATTAACCTGGGCTAGAGCAGGAACACAGATAAATATAAAGCAATTAGGGTAATAGAGAGGTAGCCTGAGGAGGGAGATGAACCTAGGCTAGAACAGGAACATAGAAAAATATAAAGCAATAAGCATAATACAGAGGTAGCCTGATAACCGAGACAAACCTGTGCTAGAGCAGGAACATAGAAAAATATAAAGCATCGAGCATAATAGAGAGGTAGCCTGAGGAGCGAGATTAACATGGGCTAGATCAGGATCATGGAAAAATATAAAGCAATGAGCAAAATATAGAGGGAGCCTGAGGAGGGAGCTTTACCTGGGCTACAGCAGGAACATAGAAAATATAAAGCAATGAGGATAATAGAGAGGTAGCCTGAGGAGGGAGATTAACCTGGGCTTGAACAGGAACATAGAAAGATATAAAGCAATAAGCGTAATACACAGGTAGCCTGACGAGCGAGACAAACCTGTGCTAGAGCAGGAACATAGAAAAATATAAAGCAATGAGCATAATAGAGAGGTAGCCTGAGGAGGGAGATTAAACTGGGCTAGAGCAAGAACATAGAAAAATATAAACAATGAACAAAATAAAGAGGGAGCCTGAGGAGGGAGATTAACCTGGGCTAGAGCAGAAACATAGAAAAATATAAAGCAATCAGCATAACAGAGAGGTAGCCTGAGGAGGGAGATTAACCTGGGTTAGTGCAAGAACATAGAAAAATATAAAGCAATAAACATAATAGAGAGGTACCCTGAGGAGGGAGATTCACATAGGCTAGAGCAGGAACATAGAAAAATATAAAGCAATGAGGAAATAGAGAGGTAGCCTGAGGAGGGAGATTAACCTGGGCTAGAGCAGGAGCATAGAAAAATATAAAGCAATGAGCATAATAGAGAGGTAGTCAGAGGAGGGAGATTAACCTGGGCTACAGCAGGGACATACAAAAATATAAAGCAATGAGCATAACAGAGAGGTAGTCTAAGGAGGGAGCTTATCCTGAGCTACTGCAGAAACATAGAAAAATATAAAGCAGTGAGCATAATAGAGAGGTAGCCGGAGGAGGGAGATTAACATGGGCTAGATCAGGATCATGGAAAAATATAAAGCAATGACCATAACAGAGAGGTAACCTGAGTAGGGAGATTAACCTGGGATAGAGCAGGAGCACAGAGAAATATAAAGCAATGAGGATAATAGAGAGGTAGCCTGAGGAGGGAGATGAACCTGGGCTAGAACAGGAACATAGAAAAATATAAAGCAATGAGCATAATAGAGAGGTACCTGAGGAGGGAGTTTAACCTGCGCAAGAGCAGGAACATAGAAAAATATAAAGCATCGAGCATAATAGAGAGGTAGCCTGAGGAGCGAGATTAACATGGGCTAGATCAGGATCATGGAAAAATATAAAGCAATCAGCATAACAGAGAGGTAGCCTGAGGAGGGAGATTAACCTGGGCTGGAGCAGGCACATAGAAAAATATAAAGCAATGAGGATAATAGAGAGGTAGCCTGAGAAGGGAGATTAACCTGGGCTAGAGCAGGAGCATAGAAAAATATAAAGCAATGAGGATAATAGAGAGGTAGCCTGAGAAGGGAGATTAACCTGGGCTAGAGCAGGAACATAGAAAAATATAAAGCAATCAGCATAACAGAGAGGTAGCCTGAGGAGGGAGATTAACCTGGGCTAGAGCAGGAACATAGAAAAATTTAAAACAATGAGCGTAATAGGAGGGTAGCCTGAGGAGGGAGATTAACCTGGGCTAGAGCAGGAACATAGAAAAATATAAAGCAATGAGCAAAATATAGAGGGAGCCTGAGGAGGGAGCTTAACCTGGGCTAAAGCAGGAACATAGAAAAATATAAAGCAATCAGCATAACAGAGCGGTAGCCTGAGGAAGGAGATTAACATGGACTAGAGCAGGAACATAGAAAAATATTAAGCAATGAGCATAATAGTGTAGTAGTCAGAGGAGGGATATTAACCTGGGTTAGAGCAGGAACATAGAAAAATTTAAAACAATGAGTGTAATAGGGGGGTAGCCTGAGGAGGGAGCTTAACCTGGGCTACAGCAGAAACATAGAAAATATAAAGCAATGAGGATAATAGAGAGGTTGCCTGGGGAGGGAGATTAACCTGGACTTAAACAGGAACATAGAAAAATATAAAGCAATAAGCGTAAAACACAGGTAGCCTGACGAGCGAGACAAACCTGTGCTAGAGCAGGAACATAGAAAAATATAAAGCAAAGAGCATAATAGAGAGGTAGCCTGAGGAGGGAGATTGAACTGGGCTAGAGCAAGAACATAAAAAATATAAACAATGAGCAAAATATAGTGGGAGCCTGAGGAGGGAGATTAACCGGGGCTAGAGCAGGAACATAAAAAATATAAAGCAATCAGCATAACAGAGCGGTAGCCTGAGGAGGGAGATTAACATGGACTAGAGAAGGAACATAGAAAAATTTAAAACAATGAGCGTAATAGAGGGGTAGCCCGAGGAGGGAGATTAACCTGGGCTAGAGCAGGAACACAGAAAAATATAAAGCAATGAGCGTAATAGAGAGGTAGCCTGATGAGGGAGACAAACCTGTGCTAGAGCAGGAACATAGAAAAATATAAAGCAATGAGCATAATAGAGAGGTACCTGAGGAGGTGGATTAACCTGTGCAAGAGCAGGAACATAGAAAAATATAAATCATCGAGCATAACAGTGAGGTACCCTGAGGAGGGAGATTAACCTGGGCTAAAGCAGGAACACAGAAAAATATAAAGAAATCAGCATAACAGAGAGGTAGCCTGAGGAGGGAGATTAACTTGGGCTACAGCAGGAACACAGAAAAATAGAAAGCAATGAGCATAATAGAGAGGTAGCCTGAGGAGGGAGATTAACCTGGGTTAGAGCAAGAACATAGAAAAATATAAAGCAATAAACATAATAGAGAGGTACCCTGAGGATGGAGATTCACCTAGGCTAGAGCAAGAACACAGAAAAATATAAAGCCATGAGCATAATAGAGAGGTAGACTGAGGAGCGAGATTAACCTGGGCTAGAGCAGAATCGTAGAAAATTATAAAGCAATGAGCATAATAGAAACATAGCCGGATGAGCGAGATTGACCTGGGCTAGATCATGAACATAGAAAAATAAAAAGCAAGGAAGATAAAAGAGAGGTAGCCTGAGGAGGGAGATTAACCTGGGCTAGAGCAGAATCGTAGAAAATTATAAAGCTGTGAGCATAATAGAGAGGTAGCATGTGGAGGGAGCTTAACCTGGGCTAGAACAGTAGCACAGAAAAATATAAAATAATGAGCATAATAGACAGGTAGTCTGAGGAGGGAGATTAACCTGGGCTAGAGCAGGAACATAGAAAAATATAAAGCAATGAGCTTAACAGAGAGGTAGACTGAGGAGGGAGTTTAACCTGGGCTAAAGCAGGATCATAGAAAAATATAAAGCAATGTGCGTAATTGAGACATAGCCTGATGAGGGAAATTGATCTGGGCAAGAGCAGGAACATAGGAAAATATAAAGCAATGAGGATAAAAGAGAGGCAGCCTGAGGAGGGAGATTAACCTGGGCTACAGCAGGAACATCGAAAAATATAAATCAATGAACACATTGAGAGGTAGCCTGAGAAGGGAGCTTAACCTGGGCTAGAGCAGGAACAGAGAAAATATAAATCTATAAGCATAATATAGAGGTAGCCAGAGGAGGGAGATTATCCTGGGCTAGAGCAGGAACATAGAAAAATATAAAGCAATGAGCATAATAGAGAGGTAGCCTGAGGAAGGAGATTACCCTGGGCTACAGCAGGAACACAGAAAAATATAAAGCAGGTAGCATAATAGAGAGGTAGCCTGAGGATGGAGCTTAACCTGGGCTAGAGCAGGAACATAGAAAAATATAAAGCAATGAGCATAATAGAGAGGTAGTCTGAGGAGGGCGATTAACCTGCACTCGAGCAGTAACATAGAAAAATATAAAGCAATGAGGATAAAAGAGAGGTAGCCTGAGAAGAGAGATTAACCTGGGCTAGAGAAGGAACATAGAAAATTATAAAGCAGTGACCATAATAGAGAGGTAGCCTGAGGAGGGAGCTTAAACTGGGCTACAGCAGGAACATAGAAAAATATAAAGCAATGAGCATAATAGAGACATAGTCTGATGAGGGAAATTGACCTAGGTTAGAGCAGGAACATAGAAAATATAAAGGTGTGAGCATAATAGAAAGGTAGCCTGAGGAGGGAGATTATCCTGGGCTAGAGCAGGAACATAGAAAAATATAAAGCAATGAGCATAATAGAGAAGTAGCCGGAGGAGGGAGATTAACCTGGGCTAGAACAGGAACATAGACCAATGTAAAGCAATGAGCTTAATAGAGAGGTAGCCTGGTTAGGGAGATTAACTTGGGCTATAGCAGGAACATAGAAAAATATAAAGCAAACAGCATAATAGGAATGTAGTCTGAGGCCGGAGATTACCCTGGGCTACAGCAGGAACACAGAATAATATAAAGCAATTAGCATAATAGAGAGGTAGCATGAGGAGGGAGCTTAATCTGGGCTAGAGCACAACATAGAAAAATATAAAACAATGAGCATAATAGAAAGGCAGCCTGAGGAGGGATATTAACCTGGGCTCAAGCAGGAACATAGAAACATATAAAGCAATCAGCATAATAGAGAGGTAGCCTGAGGAGGGAGATTGACCTGGGCTAGAGCAGGAACATAGAAAAATATAAAGCGATCAGCAATAATATAGAGGTAGCCTGAGATGGGAGATCAACCTGGGCTAGAGCAGGAACATACAAAAATATAAAGCAATGAGCATAATAGCGAGGTAGCCTGAGGAGGGAGCTTAACCTGGGCTAGAGCAGGAACATAGAAAAATATAAAGCAATGAGCATAATAGAGAGGTAGCCTGAGGAGGGAGATTAACTCGGGCTAGAGCAGAAACGTAGAAAAATATAAAAAAAATGAGGGAAAAAAAAGGTAGCCTGACCAGAGAGATTAACTTGGGCTAGAGCAGAAACATAGTAAAATATAATGGAATGAGGATAATAGAGAGGTAGCCTGAGGAGGGAGATTATCCTGGGCTAGAGCAGGAACATAGAAAAATATAAAGCAATGAGCATAATAGAGAGGTAGCCTGAGGAGGGAGATTAACTTGGGCTACAGCAGGAACATAGAAAAATATATAGCAGTGAGCATAATAGAGAGGTAGCCTGAGGAGGGAAATTATCCTGGGCTAGAGCAGCAACATAGAAAAATATAAAGCAATGGGCATAATAGAGAGGTAGCCTAATGAGGGAGATTAACCTAGGCAAGGGCAGCAACATAGAAAAATATAAAGCAATGGGTGTAATAGAGAGGTAGCCTGAGGAGGGAGATTAATCTGGGCTAGAGCAGGAACATGGAAAAATATAAAGCAATGAGCATAATTGAGGGGTTGCCTGAGACTGGAGATTAACCTGGGCTAGAGCAGGAACATAGAAAAATATAAAGCAATGAGGATGATAGAGAACTAGCCTGAGGAGGGAGATTAACCTGGGCTAGAGCAGGAACATAGAAAAATATAAAGCAGTGAGCATAATAAAAAGGTAGCCGGAGGAGGGAGCTTAACCTGAGCTAGAGCAGGAACATAGAAAAATATAAAGCAATGAGCATAATAAAGAGGTAGCCTGAGGAGGGAAATATACCTGGGCTAGAGCAGGAACATAAAAAGATATAAAGCAAAGAGCATAATAGAGAGGTAGCCTAAGGAGCGAGATTTACCTGGGCTAGATCATGAACATGGAAAAATATAAAGCAATGAGCATAATAGAGAGGTAGCCTGAGGAGGGAGGTTAACCTGGGCTAGAGCAGGTACATAGAAAAATATGAAGCAGTGAGCATAATAGAGAGGTACCCTGAGGAGGGAGCTTAACCTGGGCTAGAGCAGGAACATACAAAAATATACAGCAATGAGCAAAATAGAGACGTAGCCTGTGGAGGGATATTAACCTGGGCTAGAGCGGGAACATAGAAATACTTGGTAAGAGGCAGGAACAAACACTTGAAATCACCAGCAAAACGAGTTAAGGACACCAGGTTCCAAAATGAAGAAGCCAAAAACAACGTAAACGTATTTTAATAATATTCCGTTTTCGCTTCCACCAGAGTAGAAGCTTCATCAGACAAAAAACAGCGCCAAATAGCTCAATTTAAAAACCATCATATGATGTCATTTCCTTGGCTACAAGATGAAAGTCATAGCAACAAGTTTCATGTTAAACATTTTAAAATCTCAATTTAAATTCAAATCTAACTAACAACAGTATATAAGTGTATCTACACTATAAGGCATTAAAAAAATTTTTATAAATGACTTTTTTACATATACATATACAAAACGCCAACCCTACACAGGTAAAAAACCTAAAAGAGTACTTTTAATTCAACACAAGTTCAGAGAAACTCAAGGTTAATTTTGACACTAAAATCATAAGTACCAAGCCTACCGCAAATAACTTTTGTATTTTAAAAAAGCAGAAATATTACAAGCTTCATTTAAACCTGGTGTAGAAAAGGCATCTAAAAGTAGTTGCCATTCTAATTCTCTGATTTCAAGGAGGAGAGATTGGGGTCCCCCTCTAAGTCCTACATTGACAGTGTCGATACCCATAAAGTGGAAGTTGTGACCAACATTGTTTGCAGTGTGTTTAGCAAGAGCGTTGTCAATCTTATTGTTTTTGATCGCATATTTATGTTGGTAAACACGGTCCCGTAATCTACGGTCCGTTTTACCAACATAAAATGCGTGACAGCAGTGACAGAAGGCCACATAAATCACTGATTTTGTCAAGCAATTTATTTTATGCTTGACAAAGTACTTTTTACCTCTTATGGAAAAAGAACCACCCACCTTTAAAAGGCCACACAAATTACAGGACCCACAGGTGAATGAGCCAGTCCGTCTAGACAAAGACGGTGGAAAATCAGTAGTTTGTAACAGGTCTTTTAAATTACTACCTCTCCTAAAAATAAAGGAGGGGTAAGAGCCCAAAATATTAGATAGAGGGACACTATTTTCAATGAAATGCCAATTTTTCTTAATAATGGCACAAATATTCTTGATGTGATTGTTGTAAGTAATGATCAGGCTAGTCTTATAATCACATCTTGGCGCCTGATACATTACTACAGTGTCCCCTATGTTATTTTGTCGGGGTGTATTACCCAATTCAAAGGAATCCAAAGAAGATCCAACTATTAACGTGGTGTTAATTTTATTGGACTCAAGAATAGGTTTATAAAACCCATATTCTCTTTTAAATGCTACCTCTTCGGCAATATTATTTAATAAATCCATAGGGTAACCCCTATTCTGAAACATGACTTTCAGGCCGGCACACTCAATATCAAAGGCCACATTTGTGCTGCACATACGTGCAGCTCTAACAAGGTTT